>NW_017731911.1:0-32595 GCF_001890085.2 Hipposideros armiger | reverse complement strand
GAAATGTTTTTTATCTGCATTATTCAATATGGGAGCTCTTGAAATGTGGCTAATACAAGAAAGAAAATGAATTTTAAGTTTCATTTAATTTAAATTTAGGTTTAAGTAGCTACATGTGGCTAGTGGCTACTCTCTTGGATAGCAGAAATCTAGAGACATTAGGAAGCACAGAAAAAAATCTGGTTAAAGTTCGATTGGGCTAAAACCCAACTTGTTCCTTATGCTTCTAGCAGTTGAGATGTCAAGGGGCTGTAGGCTTCTGGTCTATAAATGGAAGCGCCACATCAGAAGAGCTATCTATGTAAAGAAAAGTCTACATAATAAGCAGATTGGATACTTGTTATACTCAGCTCTCTGAGTTTATTCCTTAAAGTCCCATTATATGCAGATGCCAAGGATTATTTATTACCTGGAACTCTGGTCCGGACAGAAGCAACAAGTTCTTGGACAATTTCATCATTGCTTTTTCCCTCTCCACCAGAAGATGACCTTGGCTGAACCTCAAGTATCGTATTGATTAAAGTGTTGGTCTCTTTGTACTGTAATGGAGGGAAGGGGCAGAACAGTGAAGACTCAAATCCTCAAAATATAATTTTGCAGCACATATGGTTCACTTACAGAAATAATGGCAGTTATCAAAAACAAGGAATTTTTATTTTTTATGTTGAAAAAAGAGTTGGTAAACTGTGCTCATTGGAAATACACAGTATGTAGCTGTCAGTGTTATATTGAAAAAATATTTTGGTTGAACAACAATGTGAATATATTTGATGCCATTGAACTGTATACTTAAAATGTGTAAAATAAATTTTAAGTTATATATATTTTACCACAATAAAAAATGGTTAAAATTTTGTAGTTAATTATTTAAAAGGCAGTTATGAAAGTGAGGAAGAAATAATGAGAATTGAGTTTTAGAATGCACTTTTATTTAAATAACATTTGCTCAATTAGAAAAGTAGTATGGCTTATTATAGAAAATTTAGAAAACAGAAAAGTATAAAAAAAATTTTTATGATCCTGCTTTCCAGAGATCTTTATAACTTCCCCCCATCTTGGACATTTTCTCTATATGTGTGCATATAATTAAAAAAAAGTAAGTCCATACAACTTATGTAGTATTCATTTTTTAAAAATTTCATCAACATTTTCTTATATCAATGAAAAATCTTCATGAATCATGATTTAAGTGACTTTATGACACTCTTTGGTATGAATACACCAGTTGTTTATCTACTTTTTGGACATTTCCAGTTTTTAGATTTTATAGAACTCTATGAATATACTATCTGTATATGAATTTCATCCACTAACTTTTAAGTTCTTTAAATGACATTTTACCAAAAGAATATTTTTAAACTGTATTTAATACATTGATTTATGAAAACATTGTACCAGTTACACTCATAGCAGTATTGTATGAGAGGACCTATCTTTCTGTGTCTTTACAAGGATTGATATTGTGTAAAAAACGTTTCCAATTTAATAGGTAAAAAGTAGTTTCTGGTTTCTGGTCAGGATGGAGGAGTTGGTAGATGATGTGCTCGCCTACTACCAAGACCACGTCAAAATTACAACTAAACTACAGAAAAACCATCATTGAGAATTGCCTGAAGTCTAGCCGAACTGAAACTCTACAACTATGGACATACAGAAGAAGCCACCTTGAGACTGGTAGGAGGGGTAGAGACACTGAACAGACTGGTCCCACACCCGCATTTGGTGGTTAAAAATTGGGAGGAACATCTCGGCTGCAGAGGTCCCCCCTGAGGAGCAAGGGGTCCCAGCCCCACACCAGGATCCCCAGCACAGGGTTCCAGTGCTAGAAAGAGAAGTCCCACAACTTCTGGCTGTGAAAACCAGGTGTTCCTCTTAAAGGTCCTGTGCATTGACTTACTTGCTGACAGACTCACTAACTCTGAACTTCAGTGCTGGGGCAGCACCTTGAAAGTTGCCAGGGATACAGGAAGGAACTGAATGGTCTGGCTTCAGAGCAAGGGCTAGAGGCGCAGCTTTCTCCCAGACAGAACTGCTGGCAGAAGCCATTGTTTCTTTACTGAGCCCTCCCCCCACCCAGCCTGCACACATAGGCAGTCACCATATCTGAGTCTCCATCAACCTGGCTAACATTGCCCAGGCCTGGTGATTCCCTGAGATGCCACCCCACCCAATTTGCAGGCCAACCCAAGCTGCTTCCAGTGGCTTTTCCATACAAATGGCCTGTCTTGGCTCATGCTACAGAGTTTTCTAAAATCTCTCAAAGGTTCACAAAACCCAAACCTTGGTGTGCCCTGTACCTCTTGCTAAGCAGGCCTAAGCCCGGCACTAGAGGCAGCTTGCCTCAGTTCACAGCTTATCCTCTCCCAGGTATCTCCAAGCCCAGCAAAAGGGGAAACCATTTGCAGATCACTTTGTAGTTCATACCAAGTGACCCTGACCAGGGCACAGGCAGCAGCTGACCTTGGCCAGCACCAGATCCACCAGATCCAAGAGGCCCCAGAACCAACACACCTGGTGGCCAGCTTCAGACCACACCAGAGCACCACCCAACCATGTCCACAAATGACACACCCAAAGGGCAGACTGGGCAGGCACCAGAGCCCTACTAAAGTGAACCCTGATCTGTAGGGTCAGCCCCTGCACCACACTCCTCCACTGTAGTCACAGCCAGTCCTTACAACCATTTAGCCTGAGGGTCAATCCCTCCCACTGATGTGTCAACAGCAACCAAGAAGGGCATACAACCCACACAATAGACATACCTAGAGCACCCAGCTCAGGTAACCAGGTAGACTGCACTACTGGGCCCCATGAGACACTTACTACATAAGGCCACTCTACTAAGACTGGGAGACATAGCAGCTCTACCTAATACATAGAAACAAATACAGGGAGGCAGCCAAAATGCAGAGAAAAATAAACATGTCCCAAATTAAAAAAACAGAACAAAGCTCCAGAAAAAGAACTAAACAAAATGGAGACAAACAATCTACCAGATGCAGAGTTCGAAACACTGGTTTCAAAGGATCCTCAATGATCTCAGTGGGCACTTCAACAAAGAGATAGGAAAAATAAAAATGGAGATAGAAAACATGAAAAGAAAAACAGTCAGAAGTGAAGAATACAAAACTGAAGTGAAGAATATATTAGAGGGGATCAACAGCAGATTGGATGAAGCAGAGGATTGAATCAGCGATTTGGAAGATAAGGTAGCCGAAAACACCCAAACAGAACAGCAAAAAGAAAAAAGAAACTGAAAAAATAAGGAGTTTAAAGGATCTCTGGGACAACATCAAGCATACCAACATTCACATCATAGGGGTACCAGAAGGGGAAGAGAGAGAGAGCAAGGAATTGAAAACCTATTTGAACAAATAATGACAGAAAACATCCCCAATCTTGTGAATAAAATAGACATACAAGCCCAGGAAGAACAAAGAGTCCCAAAGAAGATGAACCCAAAGAGGCCCACACCCAGAACCATCATAATCAGAATACCAAAGGTTAAAGACAAAGAGATAATCTGAAAAGCAGCAGGAGAAAAGCAGTTAGTTAACTACAATGGAGCTCCCAGGAGACTGTCAGCTGATTTCTCAACAGAAACTTTGCAAGCCAGAAGGGATTGGCAAAAAATAGGCAAAGTGATGAAATACAATGACTTACAACCAAGATTACTCTACCCAACACAGCTATAATTTAGAATCAAAGGACAGATAAAGAGCTGCCCAGACAAGGAAAGCTAAAGGAGTTCATCACCACCAAACCAATATTATAAGAAATGTTAGGGCTGGCCAAGTGGCTAGTTGGTTAAGAGTTGTCTTGGGAGTGCGAGCTCTGAGCAGCAGAGCCACCGGTTCGGATCCCACATAGGGGATCTGAATGCGCCCTCTACAGCTAAGACGGTGAACAACAGCTTGACCTGGAGCTGGGCTGCCGTGTGTTGCTGGCGACGGAGTAGGCTGCAGTGGGGCTGCAGTGGGCTGCCATAAGCTATGGTGAGTGGCCGGCAGCCAGCGTGAGCAGCTGTCCAATGGCTGGTGACCAATCTGCCTCAGCCAGGAAAAGTGTAATAATCACAATACCAACATGGGCCAGTAAAGTGACGTCTTCCACAAGTAGACTGAAGAACAAAAGGACAGCAAATTGTTCCCCTCATAGATACAGAGAACATTTGATTGTTGCCATCACATTGGAAGGGGGTTAGGTGGAAAAGGGGAAAGGATTAAGAAGTACAAATTGGTAGTTACAAAATAGTCATGAGGATATAAAGTACAGCATAGAGAATATAGTCAATAATATTGTAATAACTTCATATGGTGTCATATGGGTGCTATTGGATTGTTGTAAAAGTCATGACGCATTTTTGCAATGAAAAACATAGAAAAAATACTTCAAAACTTTTCCGACAACCCAATAGTTAAACATTTAAAAACATGTTCATTGGCCATTTGTATTGCATCTTTATATTATTCATGTACTTTGCACATTTTTATTTTTAGTGTTTTTTATTATTGATTATAGGAAGTAATTCTATAATAAGGATAGTTAGCTTTATTTCCCATTTTTTTTTCTTGTGGTAAAATGCACATAACATAAAATTGGCATCTTAACCATTTTTAAGTGTCTAGTTCAGTGGTATTAAATACATTAATAATGTTATTCAGCTATCACCATGATCCATCTCCATACCTCTCTTCACCTATTAAACCTGAAACTCTATAGCCATAAAATAATAGCACCTCATGCTACTTTCTGCCTCTGTGATTTTGACTACTCTAAATACCTCACACAAGTGCAATTATATAGTGTTTGTCTTTATGTGACTGGCTTATTTCAGTAGCATTATGTCCTTAAGGTTCATCCATGTTGTAGCATATTGTAGAATTTCCTCACTTTTTAAGGCTGAATAATATTCCACTGTATTTTGGTGCATTTTAGTTATTGTAAATAATGCTGCTATCCACATGGGTGTACAAATATCTGTTTGTGTCCCAGCTTTCAGTTCTTTGTGTATATACCCAGAAGTGCAATTGCTGGATCATATGGTAATTCTATTTTTAACATTTTGAGGAATAACCATACTGTTTTCTACAGCTGCTGTAGCATTTTACATTCTCACCAACTGTGCATAAGGGCTCCAATACCTTCACATCCTTCCCAACACTTCTTGATTTGTGTTATTTTGATAGTAGCCACCCTAATGGGTGTGATGTGGTATATCATTGTAGTTTTGATTTACATTTCCCTAACGATTAGTGGTGTTTAGCATCTTTTCATGGGTTTATTAGCCATTTGTATATCATCTTTGGATAAATGTCCATTCAAGTCCTTTCCCCATTTTTTAATTGGGTTGTTTGTTTTTCTGTTGTTGGATTTGAGGAGTTCTCTATATATTCTGGATATTAATTTCTTATCAGGTATATAATTTGCAAATACTTTATCCCTTTATCTGGGTTGTCATTTTGCTTTGTTGATATTGTCTTTTGTTGAACAAAACTTTTAAATTTTCATGAAGTTCAATTTGTCGATTTTTTGTTATCTGTGCCTTTTGTGTTGTATCCAAGAAATTACTGCCAAATCCGATGTCATAAAGCTTTTGTCCTACATTTTCTTCTAAGAATTTTAGATCTTAGAGTTAGGTCTTTGATCCATTTTGAGTTAATTTTTGTATATGGTGTTAGGTAAGGAGCCAACCTCATTTTTTTGCATGTGGATATACAGTTTTCCCAGCACCATTTGTTGAAAAGACTGTCCTTTTCCTATTGAATGGTATTGGCACCCTTGTCAAAAATCATTTGAGCATATATGTGAGGGTTTACTTCTGGGCTCTTTATTCTATTCCATTGGTCTATATGTCTGTCTTTATGCCACACTGTTTTGATTATGATGGTTTTATTGATTTCTAACTTTATCCCACTGTGGTTGGAGAAAATACTTTGTATGAGATCTATATTTTAAAACTTATACTTAATTTGTGGAGTAACATATGGTCTGTCCTGGAAAATGTCCCATGTTTGGGTAGTTAACTTTTTACTTTTTTTTTGTTTCAAAATTGTTTTGTTTTGTCACTTGTCTTTTAATTTTCTTATAACCTTTTTTGACATTGTCACATCTATTGACTCTAATGTGACTTATTTTTTTATTGCTCTTTATGTTTAGAAATTTGTATTCCTAGGTCAGTTAAATATTCTCAGTTTTTCTTCTATTCAGAAACATGGTATTTTTTTCATGTTTATTCGTTGGGACCTCTTAGAGGTTTCCTTTATATAGCTCTCACACTGGTCTTGTGAGGGTAATTCTTTTGGCTTTTCATGTTTAGATGCTCATGGGCAGTAATGTATCCAGAATGGGTGGTGGGATTTTCCGGTATTATCCAAGGCCTTCTAAGCCTATCCTGTCCAAGCTGTAGTTCTTGGCTTTGACACTTCAGTTACAACACTCATCATCCATTTACCTGAGAAAGAAGCTCAGACCTGTTTTAGATCTTGTTTGTTAAAATTATATTTACATGATGGACATTCTTTCAAACATTACTTTTGACATAATCATTAGGTCCTAAACACTTATATGAAGTTATTTACTTAATGCCATAGTTAAAGAGCTTGTTTCTTTGCTCAGTGCTAGTTATTTAATATTATGACTTTTCCATTTTAGTTCTTGACTTCTTGGTTGGATGGAAGAGTATTGAAACATTTAGTGCAGCCAGCCTGGTATTACTCCCTATGATAGTAACTGAATTACAGACTTCTAGTGAGCTCCCATTCTCAGTTCTTCTTTCCTTTAGGGCATAGCAAAGATTATACTTTCTTGCACCCTTGCAGATAGGTGGGCCACATGACCATTCTGACCAGTGAAATGTGAGCCATAGTGATGATGAGCTGTAGAGGCTGAGGCAGTGAAAAGCCTATGACTAATTTTTTAGTCTCTCTCTTCCCATGCTGCAGTCAATGAAGGGGCCATTTGTTCTAGTTAATGTATCTACACAATAATAGTGCTTGTGTCAGACTGGGTCCCTGAGTGATTATGTGGAGCAGAGCCCCTCTGTCAACCTTCCAACACAATAATTGGATTAAACCATTAGGATTTGAGTAATTTTCTTACTGCTGCACAACTGAGTCCATCCTGATTAGTATAGTGGCCCATTCACACTTTTTGGGGGGATGGGGCTTAAGGTAGGGTGGGCTAGATGCTAACATGACATTTTTGCTTATTATTGTAGTCCCAAACTGTGCTAGAATATGTCCAGGCACAGCTTCAATATTTTTTTTTTTCATTTTCAAAAAAAAGTGTTTGTTGAATCTCCTCGCACTATTGTCATTTCTCATCATTTTCTATTTTTGGACATTTTAATCTCCATTCTGGAAAGCTTATTAAGTTTTTTCCCTGTATCACATGTGTGATAATCTATATTCCATTACTGGTCTTTAAGCCTTCAAAGCAGATTTTAATTCTTCTGAGGTATTTTTAGTTTCCTTGAAATATTTCATTCTCACACATCTCATGGCATCCATTGTATATACATGTCAGCCTGTTCTCAAATTCTGGCTCTCTATTTCACACAGGCTGGTTCTTATCCCCTATCCCAGATGCCAAAACATATTCTTTATTTTCTGGTTTCTGCAGTAGATGGTTTGCAGAGGGTGAGTCTGTGTCTTCTGGATGGTGTTTTCTATCTCTTATCTTTCAGTGTGTTTTCGCCTCCTGTTTACTCAGCCTCAGTTGGTTTTTTCTTTCTACTTATTCAGCTTCTAATCAGAAAAGAGACAACAGATTTCTGTTTGCTCATAGACAGCCTATGCAGATAGCCCTTAACTTATGCTCATTATTCTCTTGGGAAGCAATTTTTTTCCTTCTTTCTCCAATTGATAGGCACAGGTCAAGGTTCAGTTTTCTTTGTTAGTTTCTGGTAAGCATCTATGTAAGTATAGTTTGCTGGGCTGAGGAGGGAATCATTTATATCATTTGTGTTAAGACTTTATTGATGGGAAGAGGCAGAATTATCTAACTTAAACCAGCTAAAGCAAAGAAAAGGAATCTGTTGGCTCACACAGCTGAGAAGAAAACACAAGTCATGTGGATTTCAGGCATGAATAGATCGAACTCTCTCTCTCTTGTGCACGCATGGTTGTTTCTGTCCTTCTTTTTCTATGGCAGATGACCTTCTCTCATGTGGTGGTGGTGGTGGTGGTGGTGGTGGGGATGTCAGGAATAAAGCCATGGAATGCTGCAGGTATACAGCACCCTAGCCAGCGAATCCTAGAGGAAAGAGAGAGCCCTCCCCAATCCCAGCATCTATAGTTACTATCTCAGGAAAGGACTCCCATTCACCCTGACTTGGCTATGTGCCTGTTCCTTGGACCATTTCAAGTGGTGAAGTGATTCAGGCTGCTTTTGGTCAGGCCTTAATCACATGCCCACCTCTGTGAAGGCAGGGGTTGGTTGGAAGCCTTACCAGAATGTCATGGAACGAGGAAGGCGCCATTTTCTCAAAGAAAAGAGGTGGGAGTAAGGCATGCATTATACCAGAAAAAAATTAAAGAGGAGAGGCTAGACAGAAAATACTGGGCGCTCACTACATCCCTGTTGTCTGTTCTCAGTCATTCTGAACCAATGGAAAACACAAAAAACAAAACTCCTGGGTACACACTACCAAGAGTGTTACTCATACCAACAGTGCTGCCCTTCTCAGGATGCAGCGAGTCTTAACTATCCACATTCTCCTCTCCCTTCTCTCACCCTCCACACCCCACCCACTGTCGAGAAAACACCATATATGAGTAAATATTAACACTAGGTTTGGCCACTTCTTTTTTCTCCTGAAAGCAGAATAAGGAAAAATAAGATAGATTATTCTAACTCCTCACTAAATAGCAAAGCAATTTTAAGGGTGGAGAACATGACATGAGGTGTTACAGCATTAACCTCTTAAGTGCTCTTTCTAGAAGTTCCACTGTTGTTTTTGTGTGGATTCCTTGATATTTAGGCAAACCCCACCCTCTAACACTTGTAGGGGCGAAATTTAAGTTCAAAAGAAATATGATTAAAAAGAGAAAAAGGAAAGATGATTCCTTTTAGCCTTTTGAGGCCAACCTGGTCTGCAATCTTGAGAGCATTCCAGGGCCCTCGGGGACATGCTTCATTTGATCGTGTTGGTTTCCCACAGATGCCTGACCATGACACATGATGGAACTGGAAGGCGATGTAGTGACCAGGTCACGGGGGAGCCTCCAGGACATGCCGTGGAGCTTGGACTAACTTAAGGTAATGGTGTGGCATCGGGCAGTCTTAGAGGAGTGAAGCGGTCCAGTTTGCTCTTTGGACCTGGTGCTGTCGTTTGGTACTGCAACCTTGATGAGCTGTGCTCTTAAAGAATGGAATTTTAATTGATGTTCCTTGGATATTTGTTACTGTACTTTTATAACATAATCACCTGTGGGTCCATAAATCTTTGTGTAAAATGATACAAATATGCCCAGCATGGAGGGAGAAGGCAAAAGAGAAAGGACTGGATTACCATCCAAATTCCCAGGTTAGGGTAGACTAGCAGGTACATTGTGGATGAGGCAGAAGGCTGGGGGGCAGGGAATGGGGTGGCCAGTGACAGGAAAATGCACGACGATTTTAAGATTCTGTGAAGGATCCAGTGGGAAGAGGCGAAATTGGAACCAAATACCGAAGTTAAGATGAAACATTTATTTTTTTAATTTAAGAATATTATAATTTACAGAGCTAGTGAGGAGATTATTGATGTTTCTATTTACATATACAACATGAATATATATTTTAAGTTGAAAGGCCACATACCTGGAAAACTAGGTTGGCGTTTTCATGCATTCCAAATATTTCTGGGTCATCTATCAAAGGCAGATTTTCAATGTAGTCTTTAAATTCTTGTAGGCTGTCAGCCAAGGGTGCAAAATAGATCCCTGTTATTGAAGACACAGAAGGCAAATATTCTGAGATGGACTCACTTTGTACTGCCAAGTTTGGTACTTCTCTGCCTGGTTCAGATGGTGCTATAATCAGCTGCCTCACCTAGGAACAAGGACTGTTCTTCCCAAGCCTCCATGCTGTGTCTAGTTTCTTTACCTTTTCTTGAGGCCCTGAGCACTGGATTAGTGTCCTAACCTTTCAGGGTGTCTCCTCCAGAACATTTCAAGATTCTAGAATCCAGGGATGTGTTGCTGAGAAGTATGCCCTGTTAAAGGCTCCAAATTTATATAACTTTGAAAACACATTTAGACAGGATACACACCATTTTAGAAAAGAAATAATTCAAAGTGGTTAGTACAAAGTAGATATCTTTGTGCTGTTACAACCAAACCCGTTTTGAAGGTGACCCAAGCACGGGGATAGAGTGGGCATGGGGACTGGGTTGTGAGGACTGGACCCAGAGAGAACTCCTGGGTGGAAAACTGACAGATACTGCCAATGACTTCTCAGCAAAGGTCTTTTCTATAATGTTGAAAAGTCATTCACCTGATTCAGAATATTTATAGTTCTCTTCTAATGTTTCAGGAGAAAAAAATCTTTTCAAGACTGTACGAAGGCATCTTTGGTCCCAGGTGTCTGTAACTCTACCACCATATGTAATTTCACCTGAGAAGAAGAAACATAATATTGGTTAAAACATATTACTGTTTGTTTTTTTTAATGATACACATCTTCCAATTCTATTAAGTTTACGAGTGTCTTATACACATTTATTTGATACTGAATGTGGAAGTAGCACAATAGTTTCCTTCCACTACCCCCCAAAAAGAGAATAAAAATTTTTAAAAAGCAGAAAAAAATCTAGTATGTGTACGCTAACCTAATTATCTTGCTTTTTCCAAATAACTGAAACTAAACCCACTGATCTGTGTTTACATATTCCTTCTTCCTGTTTTTATTTTTCCCCAGAATATTTTTGGGTCTCATCATCCCATCATGGACTGCAGTATTCTAAAACATACACACTTTCTGTGAAATGTTGCTTTTTTTTGGTGGAGGGAGGGAATGGGTAAAATGAAATTAAAACATTTACAACAAGGTGTCCAAACTCTATACATACCTTAAAATTATTGATATTAAGCTAAGGAGGAAAGGTAGACTCAAGGTAAAAAAGACAAACAGAAATTATTTATAGGGAATTAAACTTACTGGTATTCCATCTCTTTCCAAAGAGAAGCTACTTTCAGTATGTAGCTTTTTGCATTTCCATACAAGTTTTATGATCAGCTTGCCAATTTCTACAAAAATGCCATATGAGAGTTTGATAGGGTTTGTGTTAAATTTATAGTTGAGTCTGGGGAATATTGCCATTTTAACAATATTATGCCTCTCAATTCATGAGCATATCTCTCCATTTTATTTAGATAGTCTTTAATATTTTTTTGTCAATGTTTTTCAGTTTTCAGTGCACAAGTCTGCACTTGTTTTGTTAAATTTATTTCTTAGTATGCTATTCTTTTTGATGTTATTGTAAATGGAATTAATAGTTTCTAATTGTTCATTGCTAATGTATGGAAATGCAGTTGATTTTTATCTGTTGATCCTGTATCATATCTTTGCTGAACTCATTTATTACTTCTTTTATTTTTTATATGTGTGAATTTCTTAGAATTTTCTACCTACAAGATTATGCATGCCATCTGCAAATAAAGACAGGTTTACTTCTTCCATTCTAACTGGATGACTTTTATTTCTTTTCTTTGTCTAATTTCCCTGGCTAGAACCTCTAATAACTATGTTGAATAGAAGTATTGATCATGGATGCATCTTTGTCTTGTTCCTTTCTATCCTCTTAAAAACATAGTTACTTCCACGGCAGTAGAGATTGAGGTAACCTGAAAGTTCAAGGGTTCTAGGAGTAGGGCAAGTGAGGGAAAAACTAGGAAGTGGAAAATTCGGGGTAAATAGAGGGTACCAGAGAACAAAGCTGCCCACATCAGCATTTTGTTAAGCAATCTTGGCCCCACTGGGGCAGGAATGTACAGAAGCCTCCCAGATTTCATGCCCACCCCTCTCACCCCTCTTGGTCCACCCTGAGGGTCAGTCCTCATCCATTTTCACTGTTGTTTTATTACCCTCTGCTCAAACATATTCCAAGGTTTTATTCATCCACATTCCCTTACTTACCAATGAAAACCACCCATTCCAATTCTGTCCTCTTCCAGAGCTCTCCCCTTGCCCCACTTCCCAGTGCAAATCGCTTCTGCATTATTTGGATCTACATGGTCCAAACTGGATCTAATTTTGGCAATATGATCCCATGTAGCCATAATTAATATTTGCTAAAAATTTTAATTCCTGAAATATTTTCCCCTTTTTCACAAGTATACCTGACTCAACAGCTTTCTGCTAGTCAATCAGTGTTCAGATTCTTTTGAATTTAAGAGTAGAGCACAGACTCTGGAGGCTAAGTGCCTGGGTTTAAATCTTGGCTCCGCCACTTGTAAACAGTATGCCTCAGTTTTCTTATGTGGAAAATAGGTAAATAATAGTCCTCACCTTATATAATGGGGCTCTTGTATTAAATCTGCTAATTCATGGGAAGTGCTTAAACTAATGCTTGGCATGTAGCAAGAGCTATATAAGTTTTTGCTGTTATTATTTGGGGGAAACATCTGCCCCATTTTTCTATGTTTAAATGTTCATGTGATATTCTGATCATGGTCTTATCTTCACAAAGGGAATATCAGAAGTCATCGCTGCCACCATCAAACAGTGGGGAAGACACCATCTTTGTATGGGCCAGGTGGGTGTAAACCAACGACTGAGTGTGGCACATAGCTGGGTACCCTGGCCATGGGGGCATACTGACCAGTAATATAAACCAGTGCATCCCAGGGAATCTTTCCTTCTTGACAGTAAAGGTTGAGGTTCAGTAAAGCACATTCCCTGTCACCGTCATTAAATTCATAGCAGATATTCCAACCAAGAGGGCCAAACTTTTTTCTCTCCTAGAATGGAAAATGAAAACAGTCTTAATAAAATTTGATAAAATTAATTTTATGTAAACTTTTGAAAGCTAAGAGGTGTCTATTTAAGTTGGGCATCCTCATTCTGTAAAAGCAGTTAAAATCATGCAGTTCCACTTCAGCTAGGCTTTCAGTTTTGCTCCCACCAAACAAGGAGTCACCTCTTCTTCCAGTACGGGCCCTTCTCCAATATTTCTAGAAGGAAATTTGATATTACTGGAAGTGTGATAGACCTGTCAAAGAACATTTGTTTTTCATGGTAAAATAAAATATTTCCCCATTAAAGCAGCAAAAGAAAATCCTACCTAGAGTCTTTTGGCATAAAAATACTGACACATCCCCATCTGATGGAGACAGCTCCCCACCCCTACTGTTCTAAGGAGACTGTCCATCACCCAGGCTCTTCAGTCATACCATGCTGTGCTGATTACGTACTGACTGCTCTATAGTGACATTTTCTTTTTAAACTGGCACACAGAACCATAATCCTTGTTTCACGACTTCCCATAATGAAATCTTCCCCTCTCTTTGTTTTCTCCCTATCCCACCTTAATTTGTTAATTCTAAACTGATGATTATACTAGAGGATCTGGCCTACGTTCTCCTTGATCTCAGAATTTCTCTAAATTTTAAATCACTTCCTCATCACAGCTGCTTTTACTAGGACAAGGACCTCACACCTGGTGCCCCTAATCCCAACCTCTTTGATCTCCTTTCTGTAGGATCTTCTTTACTTATCCCATATCTTGCATCTTTAATCTTTGGTTTTTTTCTATACTGATTCCTTCTTTGTAGATAACACATGACACATGTTTGAAAACCAGGCAGCCAGTCTAATCAAGACACCATCTAGAGATTGGTAGTTGAAGAGTCAGGACTCAAGTACAAGGCCACAGGAGGGATACCAGACCACAGCAGTGAGGTTTGAACAGAGGGCGGGAGAGAGTGGTGCTGAGTTGAAGGTCATCTTTCAGGAGACTTGGAGTTCCAGTTACAGGGAGGAAGCTGTGAGGGGCAGTATGCTTATTCAAATAGGTACCGGTGAGAGTGAAATGATGGCAAGAAACATGAGGACTTGATGACTGACATGATGTATGTGGGTAAAAAGGGAAGAACAAAAATAATCCTGAAATTTTGGTTGGAGGTGATTGACAGGATGGGGCCACCGATTTCAGAGGTAGATTCTGGAGGGGAAGCAAATTTTGGGGAGTGAGACAGCTGAGGAGATCAGTTTTGTGCTATTGAATTTGACGTACTGCATTCATCCAGGTGATGGAGTTCTTAGATCAGAATAGAGCTGGGAGGTGAGGATGTGAGATGCTGAGGCAAAGGGAGCAGAGAGATCAACAACTGAGTTAAAACTCCTTGGGTTCAGACACTGAATGGGGCTCTCAGTGTTTCACAATGTCATTTGTAAGCTTTCATTTAATTCTTACTTTTTATTTAGTTATTTTTAACAAAATACACTTTCTTTCTTGTTTCTATTAAAAAGCAGAATTGAGTGTACCTGAATAATTGCATGGAAGAAACAAATGCCAAATATAATTTGTCTCCATTTTCTTCCAAGTATATTTTCTTCAAAAAACGAAGGTGTCATTTCAGTAAATGCTCTTCTGATATTTGCACGTAAGCCTTTTGGAGGCTCGTTGGTTACCTGGATTTAGATGAAACATATGTGGCAGAGAGGGTGATTTTATAGATTTGCAGTATTTATGAATAACACATGTAATTTGAAGCCACTGAGAAAATGTAGATAACCAGTGCCACGGGGCCTGCATTCCTGGCATGTTCGTGCCTGCTCTATATCTGGTTCAGCCTTAGTCCTCGGAGAATGGGGCCTGATGGGTTCCTCAGACCTAGTGGGTAATCCACCTGCACCAGAGCCTCCGATACTTCCATTTGGTGTCCATTTTTGTAAAAATGGGCCAGAAAGTATGCCCAGGCCTCTGCATTGGACTTTCCAGTCACCCCAACATATGGCATCATCTCACACTTTGCCTTGATGACATGGGGCACTGAGGGAAGAGGCATCCCCTAAGATCATCCCGGGGTGAACATATGCAAAGGCTTTTCATGTATTGGAAGCTTCCTCCCTGAAATCCAGCAGCCTGTAGGTCCTCCTATCTCTCAAATGCTGAAACGTTCCCTTAACTCTGGGAGGGATTCGGCTCTCATCGCTCTGCAGCCTTGACATTTTTTGATAGAAGGTAAGAGGGTAAGAGTTGAATGACCAACAGGACTAGGGCATGGAAGGATGGGCAGTGGCTTGGGAAACTGTTTCCCTGCTGGCTATCAGATGAAGAGACACGCCCACCTCCCCATCTGGGCTGCATAGACTTTGCGTGGTCCTGCAGGAGGCCTGAGCTCTGCGGACCCATTGGGTGAATACTCTGAGGCTAATCATGTCACATTGTTCCAACTATGTGCATACATTACCTTGACAGAGTTCTGAAGAACTGTAACAGGAAATGTAGTATTAGGCATGGAACTTAAAAAAAGTCGAAAACTCTCCTTGATAACAACATCTGTTTAAAACAAAGACAAAACAATAGAAAAGGAAAATGCTTAACTCTTAGTAACACTTTTCTATAAGAAGTAATTAGTATAGGGTAGCAAAAAAAAATGCTGTGAGCTCTGTTTAAAGACTAGTTTATTTTAAGTATGCTATAAAATGTTCTAAAATGGAGGTGGGGGAATCTTTATAGAAACTCTTCACACCAGAGAGGTTGGCAGTCTATGTGACATTGATAATTGAGCAAAGAAATTAGAGACGTTAATTTTCAATACTTGATGGAAATGTTAAGGGCCTTCTCCCTGAAATGGGGAAAATTTTCAGTTGGAAAAGAAGACAGTTACTACCAGTGCATTTATGCTCATGAAGTTGTTTTTTTTTTTTTTTTAAATCATTCAATTTAAGGCAAATTACATGAAAATTGTCAGAAAGCCCTATGGAGAAGAAAGGGATTTCTCCCTCCTGTAGAGAAGTTGCAATAGGAACTGAGGGAGTGTAGCATCAGTAAGTTAAGTTAATACGCTGTCTGAGCTCTGTGGACAGAAAACCTAAGAAAGAATGAGCTCCATTCTAGGTTCAAAAGGCCAAAGCAATTTTGGGAAAATCATCATTCCCATCATATGAAGACACAACCATCATCCAAGGATGACTTATTTTCTTTTTCTTTATGGTACAAAGGTATTTAATGAGCGCTGCCTCAGTACAGAAAACACAGAGCCTTAGAGCTCATCAGCCTTTAAAACCAGAATTGCCAAGTGAAAAATCACTACAGCTTCTTATTTTTATCTAAAAAAAAATCCAAGGTACACATTGGGAATTGAACTACTATATTTTTCTTCTTTCTAGAGATGTGACATCCATGTTTACTGGTCAGTAATGTTCTATCAAACATTGTACTAAGCCAGTGTACTGAATCAGATCAGACGGATGACCAGTACAGCTGATTCCTATCTCCCGTCCCTGCTGAGCTAGACCAGTAGGACACCATCTTGGTAGGAACACTTTGACAGGAAGAAGGAATTGCAGAGTCTCTATCCCAACAGAAAATCTAATGAACTGATTTATACAGAACGGATTTTATGAAAACCTGCACAAACACTTAACATGCTATAAGAAAAGGATCCCTTTTAGTCTACTTCCAGCATAAGCACACATTCATTGGTGCCCAGTAAAATAGGAGCGCCAATATAGAAAGCATTTTTGTTTTCATAGTACTAACAACTAAAAAACACACAGCATATAATACTTGGATCTTTAAGTGGGTAGTCATGGAAGTTCCAAGATAATATCCACTAGGTTGCCCTGACTATTCAGCTATAAAAATATTTTTAAAAAATGCTTAAGAGAGTTCTACAAACAGGAGGACCACACCAGGACCAGCAGAAGGTATAGTGATACAAGGATTGTAAATGAAAGACTAGGAATTGACTTTCACTGTATCTTCTAGGTAAAGGACATCTCAGTTGATTTCTGCAGCCAAGACTAACTACAATAACAGGAGCTCCAGAAATGTCAAAGACAGGCAGCTGGCTTGAGTAACACTCTGGATAAATACTCCCAAATAGTCAAGGATGACTTTCTTGGTATTGATTTTTAAGTACATATTACAATGTTCCTCTAACATGCCAGGCTTGCTCTCTTCCTGGTCCTTTGCACTAGCTATTCCTTCTGCCTAGAATGTTCTTCTTTTGATTCCCTCACTTTCTTCAAGTTTTGTTCAAATGTCATCTTCTCAAAAAGGTCTACCCAGCCACACCATTTAAAATTGCTGTTCAGACTTCCTCCCTACCCACATTCCATCCTGACCTTTCTGATTCTCCTTATTCTCCTTTTATTTTTCCAAAGCACTGACCACATTCTGTCTTACCATATAAATTATTTATCATGTGTTTATTTATTGTCTGTCTCCCCTCACTAGATTGTAAGCTTGAGGAGGGCAGATATCTATGGTGGTTATGTTCACCGACCTACCCTAACCATCCAGAACAATGTGTAGCACACAGTAGGTTCTCAAATATTTATTGAATAAATAACTGCAGATCAAAGTTGAATTTATGCTTCTTGGTTTCAGCTAAATTCATGAGCTACATTAAATAGCCAAAATTAAAAGTTAGTTCTAGTATAATCCTATAGCAACACTAAAATTGCTTGCATGGTAGAAACTATTAGGCATATAAGTCAAACGTCAACCAAAATCTTAGGGCTAATGATTTCACTAATCAAAAAATCCAAAGAATGAAAAAGTCCAGGTTTAGAGAAGTGTTTTCTTTCTTTCTTTCGCTTTTCCTTTCATACACGTTCTCCTATAATTGCTAAAGCATCATAGACATCAGAGAATGGAACCTTAGAAATCATCTTAGTATGGCACTTCTAGCAATGATGTGATGCAGTCATTTTATAGCTGGGGAAACTGAGGCCCAGAGCGGAGATGTAAAATGCACAGTCAGGAAGTGGTGGGAGCAGAACTCTACTTGGGTCTTAAAATTTCAAGTCCAGGGTTTTTCTTTCGTTCACTTTCTCTTTTCAGCTTGTTACCCAAATGTATTTTATTCTAATGTTCAAATTAATCAGAACTCAAATGGTTAAGTTAATAAATGATTGTAACAAGGGCCAAAAGAGGATTTTTCTACCCACTTAAGCTTCAGTGAGCTGCAATCACTTAACACCCACCAACCACTTCTGCTGGTTTCCGTAGCCACCCAGCCTCCTGGAAGCACTGGCACATGCACTTATACTGGTCATCATACAGCTTAAACCATCACTATATTCGGAATGCTCATGTACTTCCACTCCAGCAATTGCTTTTTAGATGCCCTCCCTCACATTTTTTCTTAATTCTAATCCTAATCATTGGGATCCATAAACAGCAGTGAAGTTCTTCTTGTCATTTTTCTTTAATTATTTGAATGGACACAAGCCACAGGCCCAGCTGGAAGGAGGCCATCTCTTATTCGCACTACAAAAGAGTGCAAATTCTGGACCATAGACTTGAATGAGTCTTTATCTTTGTTAGAAGCAGCCTCCAGAGGGCAGGGTAGAGGAAACCAGGAAGTGAGGGGCCTTGAGGGGAAGACTGCGAAGCCTTGGCTGTGACCAGTGCAGGCTGGCCACTTCAACAGAGCAACTCTTCACCTTAATAGGTAAGTAAAGTCACTTGCAAGACTAGCTGCATAGCTCTCACCTTCCCAGAAAGCTTTCTGCGTTCAGGGCACAAAGGAAGATCCTAGAGAAAGGGCTCTGGATATCCTAGGTTGGTGGTTCTCTCCCATGGCTTCCTGGCAGAGTGGTGAGGAAGGGCCCACTCTATTTATTACCAATAATACAGTTCCTAAGGTTTCAATTATTTTTATACTAACATTTAAAAATGAATAGATTCTAAGTCTACTTCTTATCTCTTTTCAGTCATTATACTTTCTTGAGTGGGAAAGAAAGTGGTGATATAATAGTGGTACCAACTATGAATAATGCTAGGCACACTAATGGGGTGTGTGTGGCTCTGAGGCACCCATGAAGGTTAGTTGTCATGTGGGTTACAGAGGAGACAAAGTGGTAAAGCACTTGTCTAAGGGAATTGGTGGTAATTTCATCTCTGTTCCTTAGCTTCTCATTCTATAGTGAAAGACTTAATTTTCTTTTTTTGTCCTAAGCTCATTTTTTTCTACTTCTTCTTATCTTGCCTAAATGTAATCTATTTTGAATGAACATGAAACAGAAATGATCCAGTGGATCATACCTTCAGATTGGAGTTTGAAGAACTTTTTCTAATCTGGGTTCTGTAACTTAAATAAATCTCTCTAGGTCTCAAATTTCTCCTCTTTAATATTGGGAAATACAATGCCTACATTAAAGAATTATTATAAAGATTGGATTCAACAAGAACAGATACATAAAAATGGTATTATGCAAATGCTATGCGTTCAACATACTTGGATCTGTGAAGGTTTTAATTAGCTCTTCCATTGGCAACATCCAAGAAACAGCAAGATGGCAGTTTTGCAAAAACACCCAGTTTCCTGATTTCATTGCATCTTTGATCATTCTTTCAGCAATGGGTCCTTGACCTTGCCCCAGTGAAATTGATTGCACCCTGAGTTGAACAACAAAATACGGTTTTTATGTTTTTTTAAGCAATGCAATTATTAAGAAATTTAAATATAGTAGCCTCTTGCCTAGAATAAGAACACATTTAAAATCCTCATTCTAATAGATGTACAAATGTTTTTATCTTGTTTTTAAAAAATCATCCTTACTATGATACATATGAAAAAGAGCAAAACCCAAATACACAGCTCTATGAATTATCATGAATGAAGATCTGTGGTTGAGAAGAGAACTTGGCCAACACCCCAGAGACATCTCGCTTATGCTCCTTCCCACTCCAATTATTTTCCCTTCCTTCTTCCCAAAGGTGCCCATTATCCTGACTTCCAACATTATGGGTCAGTTTTTAAAAACTTTTAAAAAATTAAAGTCTAACATATAGAAAAAGTACACAAATCATTAATGTGTGGCTTAAGGAATTCTCCCAAGGTGAATATACACACGTACCAACACTTAGGACAAAAAAAGAGGTCATTACCAGCACCCTCCCAATCAGTATCCTTCTTTAGTCTCAAAAGCAACAACTATCTTGAATTCTAACACCATAGATTAATTTTGCTTGATTTTGTAATTAGTCTATTTCAATCAACATTATTTTTAAAATTTATTCATATTGTGTGTCATTTGTTTATTAATTTTTATTGCTGTATAATATTCTACTGTGTGATTATACCACAATTTATTCATCCATTCTGCTTTTGATGGACATTTGGTTCTTGCCTGTTACATACAATGCTGCAATAAATATTCTCAAACATGTCTTTGGGTATACACGTGCACTCCATTTTGTTGTGTATATTCCTAGGAGTGGAACTACTATTTGACAGAGTATGTGTATGTTTAACTTTTTATAATATCAAACTTTTCCAGAGTAGTGCCACCATTCCACACTTCTACCTGTAGTAGATGAGAGTACGTGTTTCTTCATATCCTTGCTAACACCTGGTTTTATGTTTCTAAGGAATGATTTCCAGTCTTAGTTACTAGGACATTTTTTTTCCCCCATGAATACAATCAAATTTGCAATTTGATGGGTATGAAATGACATCCCCTTATGGTTTCAATGTATTGTTTCCTAATTACAAGGAAGGTTAGACATCTTTTCATATGTTTATCGGGCACTTGGGTTTTCTTTTCTGAGAATTACTTGTTCATATTTTTTGTTTTTATTCCTACTGGATTGTTTTCTTTTTTTAAAATTTTAAAATTAATTCATAGGAGCTCTTAACAGTTCTGTGTATTAATTCTTTGCTAGGACTTCAGAACCAAAGACAAATGTCTAGGACCATTTGATGGTTAAATTTTTGTGTCATTTTGACTGGGCCACATGGTTTCTAGATATTTGGCCAAACATTATTCTAGGTGAGTCTGTGAGGGTGTTTCTGGATGAGATTAATATTTAAATTGGTAGACTGAGTAAATCAGATTGGCCTCCTTAATGTGGATGGGCCCCAGCCAGTCAATTGAAGACCTGAATAGAACAAAAAAGCTGAGTAAGAGGGAACTCCTCCTGCCTGACAGTTTTAGCTGGGATATTGGTCTTTTAGGCCTTTGGATTCAGACAGAAACATTGGCTCTTCTTGGGTCTTGAGTCTTTTGGCTTTCAGACTGGAACTTATACCATCAGCCCTTCTTGTTCTCAGGCCTTTGAACTTGGACTGGAGTTACGCATTGGCTCTCCTGGGTTTCCAGCTTGCTGACTGCAGATTTTGGGACTTCTTAGCCTCTATAATCATGGAAGCCAATCATATATATATATATATAGTATACTACACACACACACACACACACACACACACACACACACACACACACACACACACTGTTCTTTCTCTGGAGAAGCCTGACTAACACAGACTACAAACTCCAAATGAACAGATGGGATCCATCATCTTTTAACCCCCAGTCCAGGGACGAGGCCAGACCTGCCACTGCACGCAGGGGCCTGTCAGATTTGGAGATTACCTTGTAGATATGAGACCCCCTGCTCTCTCCTGCCACCCTGTGTGCTCTTGGGTACTTTCCTGCCCATTTGGACACCATCTTGGTGTCCTTGGGAAGGATTAGAAGAAGTCCAAACTGAACTTTTATGAGAAAGAAATCTAATCAGCTTACCTTAGAGACATTTAAGAAGAAAATATAATAATATAAATACACAGTTTAAACTTCCCCCTTGTCCCTAATACCCAATAGAGTAGAGGCTCATGACAAAGATGAGATTAATAATACAATGTAAAGAGCTATGGATTTATTTTTGCACATTTGAGCACAGGGAGTAGACTATAGTTGTTTTACAGCTACATTAAAAAAGTCTCAAATAACAAATAAGTTTTAATCTATTTCATTAGATTGTTAATATTTAACATTTTAAACAAGCTCCCCCTTTTCAAATGAAGTTTATATCCGCTTTTATAATTTTTGACTCCATTTTAACAACATACATAGCTAAATATTAATGTATATTAATTTATTTATTAATGAAGACCTGAATGTAGGAATTCATGCTCCAGAGAGGAAACAAAAAAGGGCAAGTTTCAACAAGATGTTCAAATGAGTTATTAAAAGTGTATGATGTGACCTTACCGTTCTGAATACCCACTGTCCCGGGCAAATCTCTGAAATGCGCCCATGGGATCCGAGCCTGTGCTTAAGATAAATATCAGGGGAGTGTTGTATGACATGTCTTGATACAGAGTCGGCAGGTCCATAGGTGGTGTCTCTATAAAGCGTATTCCAAGATTTTCTATTACAAAGTCTGTAAGAGCAAAAACCACCTGCAAGGTGAAAAGAAAACATTAAAGTATGTTGGTTGTGGAGCCTTCATATTTTTATCCTAGTTCTCCCCTTCAACTGCTCAGAGGTTGGTGGACTGTCCTTTGAACTTATTCTCTCTTGATTAGGTATATTTCTTCCTGTAGAGCAATTTGGTGGATTTGTACACTGCATAACTGCTGCCAGTAATGGTTCTCGTGACTTCACTGAAGAGGATGAACTACTGGATGAGAAGGAAGTCCCTCAGCATTCCTTTTATCCTTGCCTCCTTTTGTCCCTTTCCTCTTGCATTTTTGTAGACTTTACTTTTAGTCTCATCGTTGTCTCTTTTGGCATTATTGATCTGTCCCTCTCTTTATGATCTTTTTATCATCATACAATTAGGCTTTACTGCCTCCTATTTTTAAAACCAAAAATGAGAGCCTTTCCTTCATTGCAGCTCTCCTCCCAGCTACTATTTCATTTTTTTTGCTTCCCTTCACAAGCCAACTTCACAGAAGAACTGACTCCATATATTGTCTCGCATCTTCATCTGTCATTTACTCATTGGCCTCTTCTGACCTTTCTTGGGAACCAGCCTCAGCCTTGAGGATCATCTCCCTGCCTGGTGATTTTCTACACCAGTGTGTTTCCTTCACTGATTCCGCCCTAGCCAACTTACTCCATTCCTGCTCTTGCAGACCTTATCTCTCCGTAGCCCGTGTGGAGCATTTCTGTGAGATAGAAAAACGTGCTTCTTTTCAATATACGTACTTGTGAAAGAAAGCTATCATGGTAAAGACACAAACCTAACCTACAATATCTACAGTCTCTGGCTGAGGCCCTCAGAGCATTTTTAGATCATCTTCCCTATCAGAATCCATTGGACATTCCCACAGGGAATTCCTGAATTCAGATCAATAATTTTTGGAAGGTATTTATGTGCTGATAGTGCTCAAATTCACTGTTCAGAGACTCTGTTTTGAAATTCCCTGCCCAGAGGAAGGGGCGGTTTTGTGCTCTCATTGTGATGCAGATAAGCTTAAATATTTGGGAAGAATGACCCCTGATCATTCTTTATTAGTGGCCAAACCTCATTTAAGCTATAGTGTATGAGATGAACAATAAAGATCATGGGTGGTTGCCGAATTGTGTGTTAGAATACTTGTGCTTACACTTCTTTCCATCACATTCAAGAACTTTAAAAAAAATTGTGGTAAAACACATAGCAAAACTTATCATCTTAACCATTTCTAAGTGTATAGTTCACTGGTATTGAGTACATTCATAGTGTTGTGAAACCATCACCACCATCTACCCCCATGCATATTTGAGTTCTTGAGCCCTAAAGAAGAAATCAAGGGAATGTTAAATAGAGTAGGGAAGTGTTTTTCCCCCCTTACAAATCGTCAATGGATAGAGATAGGTCTTTAAACTGGTCTTGGGAACTGTAGTACTCAAACTTAAAATTAGTAATAACAATTATAGATTTTAGTAGTAGTGTTATCAGCAAAAAATCCATCAAGGTAAATTTTCTTCCTCAACTTCAGTATTAGTTTTCCATGATTTATTTAATTTTTCTATGTCTACTTTCAGCTGATCCAAATAGCAAAAATACATCAAGGTAAGTTTTCTTCCAAAAATTTAGTATTAGTCTTCAATAATTTATTTCGTTTTTCAATGTCTTCTTTTAGGTCATCCAAACAATGACTTAAAAACTCTTGAAATCGGGCCGGCCGAGTGGCGTGTTGGTTAAGAGTTGGCTTGGGACGCCAGCTTTGAGCAGCAGGGCCCTGTTTCGGATCCCACATGCTGGCCAGTGATGCTACGCCCTCTACAGCTAAGATGGTGAACAACAGCTCGACCTAGAGCTGGGCTGCCATGAGTCGCTGGTGACGGCGTAGGCTGCAGTGGGGCTGGCCGGCAGCTGGTGTGTGCTTTTGTGAGCTGCCATGAGCGGCTGTCCAATGGCTGGTGAGTGACTGCCTCACCCAGGAAGAGCGCAATGATAATACCAACATGGGCCAGTGAAGCGATGTCCTCCACAACTAGACTGAAGAACAAAAAGGACAGCAACTTCTCTGTTCCCCTTCCGTGGTTCCCCAATAAAATCTTAAAAAAAAACAATCCCAAAAAACTTCTTGAAATAAAAATGGCAGCAGGGGAGAATTCTACCTTCTTTCCCCCAAAGAATACTGATTTTGATAGTCACTCACAAATGAGAGTTCCTTTGTGAAAGCCTGGGAGTCTACCAGAGAAGTTCAAGCACATGATCAGGGCAAAAAATTTCAAGATTGGATGCATTGAAGAAGCTAAGAAGAACAGTTTTACTTTACCCGTGTCATCTGTCTCCCAAGGTGGCGTAGCTCAATGCCAAGACTGACCTTCTCAGCACATGATTTCTCCCATGGGGGAAATGTCAGAGCCTGTGAGTGAGCTCCTGGCTTCTCCAGCTGTGTAGGATAGCACTAAAGAGGCCCACATGTTTCTTACCCCATTCAGAATAGTGATTTGTGAACTGCCTAACTAGAGGGTGGTGAGTGGCTTTGAGAGGAGCAGCCAGGCCTCAGAGTGGAACATATCAATGGATGTGGTTTCTACTAACTACTTCTCAGACTCCATCAGGAAGCCTGCCCATGAGTTGCTGGGGATGCATTATCTGAGGATCCTCCCAGCAAGCATGCGCAAAAATTTGGCCCAACTCTGGGATGGAAGAAAGCACACAGACACGAGAATTTAGCACTGCCTTAGGGAAAGCAAACAAGAGGCTCCCATACCTGGCCTGGCTTTGAAGAATTGAGAGAGGGCGTACAATCTTAAGAATTTCCCCCAAGAGAGAACAAGAAGTGTGGAGCAACTAGATCCTCAGAAAGTTCTGAGAAAGCCTCAAAATCCCTAATAGGACTGACAGAAGGCATATCTCTCTCAAAGCCAGTCAGTGAAGATTGGAGGAGGTTACTGACTCTTTAAATGTGAAGACAGCAATGCAAGACTTCAATGAACATGAAGCATCAAGAAAACATGACATCAACAAAGGAACACAATAATTTTCCAGTAACTTATCCCAACAAAATGGAGATCTGTGATTTTTCTGGATAGAGAGTTCAAAATATTTGTTTTAAGGAAGCTCAGTGAGCTACAAGAAAACACAGAAAGACAATGAAACAAAATCAGGAAAAAATACATGAATAAAATGATAAGGTCAATAGAGAGATAAAAATAATAAAAAAGAACCAAACAGAAATTCTTGAGCTCAAGAACACAATGAATGAAATAAAAAAAAATGCAGTAGAGAGTATTAATAGCAGATTGAATCAAGCAGAAGAAAGTACCTGAGAAGTAGAAGACAGGTCCTTTAATATTGTTCAATTACAGAAGAGTAAAGAAAAAAATGGAAAAGAGTAAAGCAAGCCTACATGACCTATGGGATTCCATTACCAGAAACAATCTTGATCATTAAAGTCCCAGAAGGGGAAGAGCAGGAAAAGGGGACAGAAAGCTTATTTAAAGAAATAATGACTGAGAACCTAACAATAATTACTTTAAATGTAAATGGATTAAATTCTCCAATCAAAAGGCATAGAGTGGCTGAATGGATAAAAAAACAAGACCCAACTATATGCTGCCTATAAGAGACTCCAGCTTTAAGGACACACATAGGCTTAAAGTGAAGGAATAGAAGGGATATGTATGAAAATCCCATAGTTAATGTCATACTTAATGATGAAAGACTGAATAGTCTTCCTGAGAGGAACAAGGCAAGTATATCTACTCGAATTACTTCTGTTCAACATTGTATGGGATGTTCTACCCAGGGCAGTTAGTAAAAAACATGAAATAAAAGACATCTAGATTGTAAAGGGAGAAGTAAAACTATGTCTATTTGCAGATGACATGATTTTGTGTATAGAAAATGCTAAAGAACTAAGTGAAAATCTATTAGAACTAATGTACAAGCTCAGCAGTTTTGCAGGATACAAAAATATAGAAAAATCAATTGTATTTCTCTACAGTAGCAATGAGAAAACCAAAAATGAAATTACGAAAGCAATTCCATTTACAAAAACATCAGAAAGAACAAAATACATAGAAATAAATTTAACAAGAGAAGTGCAAAACTTAATCTCTGAGAACTGTAAAACATTGTTGGGATAAATGAAAGAAGACCCAAATAAATGGAAAAAATGTCTCATGTCCATGGATTGGAAGATATAATGTTGTTAAGTTGGCATTACTCCCCAAATTGATCTACAGATGCCTTTCACAATTCTGGCTGGTTTCTTTTCAGAAACTGCCAAGGTGATCCTAAAATTCCTATGGAAACACAAAGGACTCAGAATAGCCAATACAATCTTGATAAAGAAGAACAATGTTGGAAGATTCACATTTGCAAATTTCAAAACTTGCTACAAAGCTGCAATAATCAAGATAGTGAAGCACTGGCATAAGGACAGACATACAGATCAATGGAATAAACTTGACATTTCAGAAATAAACTCTTACAAATATGTGCAGTTGATTTATTGGGAAGGGTGCCAAGACCATTCAATGGGGGAAAATGATAGTCTTTTCAACAAATGGTGCTGTAACAACTGGATATGTAAAAGAATCAAGCTGGCCCCTTACCTAAAACTACATAAAAAATGAACTCAAAATGGCTCAAAGATATAAATGTAAGAGATAACATTTTATAACTCTTAGAAGAAAACATAAGAGTAAATTTTCATGACCTTGGATTAGGCAATGTCTTCTTAGATGTGACCCCAAAATTACAAGCAACAAAAGAAAAATATAAATACTGGGAAGAAAAGACAACCATAGAATGGGAGAACATTTATTTCAAATCATATATCTGATAAGGGACTTGTATCTAGAATACATAAAGAACTTTCAACTCCATAACAAAAAGATAAATAATCCTATTAAAAAGTGGTAAAGGATCTGAATAAACAGTTCTACAAATAGGCAGTAGGTATAAGAAAAGATGCTCACCATCATTAGCCATCAGGGAAATGCAAATCAAAACCACAATGAAGATACCACCTCACACCCATGAGGAGGGCTATTATAAAAAGGACAGATAATAAAAATTGTTGGTAAGGATATGGAGAAACTGGAAACTTCATACCCTGCTGGTGGGAATGTAAAATGTTGACTCAGCAATTCTACCCCTAGGTATATACCGAAGAGAAATGAAAACATATGTCCACACAAATGTTTATGGCAGTATATTCATAATAACCAAAAAGTGGAAACAACCGGAATGTCCATCAACTGGTGAATAAACAAAATGTGGTATATTCATAACAATAGAATATTATTCAGCAATAAATACTTGATACAACATGGATGAACCTTGAAATTAATATGCTAAATGAAAGAACAGATACAAAAGGCCACATGTTATATGGTTCCATTTGTTTGAAATGACCAGAAGAGGCAATCTATAGGGACAGAAAGTACATTAGTGGGTGCCTAGGGCTGATGCTGATAGGAGCATTGGGGGATGATGGCTGTGGGTGTGGAGTTTCTTTTTTGGGTAATGAAAATGTTCTAAAATTGCACAACTCTGTGAAAGTACTAAAATCCATTGGAAAGAACACCTTAAATGGGTGAATTGTATGATATATGAATTATACCTCAATGAAGCTGTTAAAAAAATGCTTGAGCGTCTTTTCTATACATGACCAGAGAATATATCTGTGACAGCTGAAGTGACATTTTTAACATTTCCAAGTAACTCTTGTGTCGTCTCTGTGCCAACAGGGATATTTCTTAGCAAGCAGTTGTGCCAACCGTCCTATGAGACTATTGTGGGGAATTTTCTTCCATGGGATATTTTGCTTAAATAAATAATCAGCACACAGTGGAACTGACAGCAGAGACTTAAATTTACATTCATATAACTGGTGTTTCCCAAATTTGGAAAGTCTTGCAATTGTTGCCCTGAGTAAGATTTCATTCTGGGTAACACTAGTGACACACTGTGGTTTTTCAACACAGAGAAAACCTGGCTCTCAAAGAGACCGCCACCTTCCTGAGGTACAGGAAGCCTGGACTGAAACAACGGAACTGTCAAGGTTAGGGTTCCCCATGGATTTAGACTTGGAAACCAGTGATGCTGCAGGTCATGACATATCCTGATGTCCTCACTCCTCTGTCTGCTTTGAGAATAACTGTTTCTCATTATACTCGTATATGTTTAATCACCAAAGCAGTGGTTCATAAAGTATGGTTTCAGGATCAGTAACAGCATCATCATCTGGAAAGTTGTTAGAAATGCAGAGTTTCAGCCTCTAGTCCAGCTCTACTGAATCAGAAATTCTGAGGGGTGAGCCCCAGGAATCTAGTTTTAAAAGCCACCAGATGGTGCTGATGCATACCAAAATTTGAGAACACTGGTATATAGCACGTTTCTCAGCTTTGTTCCGTGGTGATGGATTATTCTCCCTCAGGCGATCTTTATTCTCAGAACTAGACAATAATTTCTGTTTTCTCTTTCCAGTTCAAATTTCTCATAACTTTATCCTGAGGGGTGTTGATAATATTGATGCCAAATAAAGAATTGTTGGAATGACAGGCATTCTACATCTTGTTGCAGTTCTAATGAGTCTACCCCCTGATTTATTTAGTTTAAAAAAAAATGGAGTTTCATCTTAAGGTCTAAATATGCTATTTCCGAAGGAGGCTTAATTTTCATGCAAGATTGCAGTATCTCACATAAGCCTGTGTTGGAACATCCTTTTTCTCTCAAAGGAGCAGTTTACCATGTAGAAGCATTGGACACCAAATGGGCTTACCTTATGAACAGACCTGAAAACAACAGAGTGGTTACTTTGAACTCTCTCTCTCATCACAGAGATCTAGTCTCTGGTTTTGTCTTTGTTCTAAGGCTTCCTCAGGTTCTTTTTTTCTCTGGGCAGGGAATCTAGATCTTTCGATCTTGGATTCTTTACTGTGGAACCACAATTTCCTTAGCAAGTCATTCTGTGGAAACAATACTAGGTAAGGGTTGTTCCTAAGAGCCTTGATGAGTATATCTAATTGGGAAGAGGTATAGCTGGGATAACATTTTTATTCTTGGATCTTATCTTCAGGGTGATCTTGTCTTGACTGATTCAGGTCTCCGTCTTCCCTGGAATGCACACCTTGCTCTTTACTTCTGAAACCTAATCTAGATTCTAGATTCCTCTGTGTTGATTTGTGAAGCAAGTTTTCTTTGGTAGTATAACATGGGTAAGGTTTTTGGTCAAATGCTGGGATAAGAATTTTCAATTAATCCTCTGCGACTTTCTTATAACTGCATCTATCATTTGTAGCTTTGATCACATTTGGAGAACTGTCCTGGGACATGGTGTTGAAGGATGTGATAGGAATAAAAACATTTTTTATTATGAAAATTTCAAGCACATATAAAATTAGAGAATAATGAACCCAATGTTTCACCATTTCAACATTTATCAAGACAAGGCCAATATTGTTTTATCAATACACCCACCCACTCCCCCACTCTTTAGGATTATTCTGAAGCATATCTCATGTGCAATATTATCTCACCTTTAAGTAATTCAGCATATGTCTCTACAAGATAAGGACTCTATGTTCTAGGCATTGTCTTGCCACCATCTGAGGTGACACAACCCAGGTTCAGGTTTCATGTAGCCACCCAACATCCTAACCTCATAGTTCTTTGACCTCTAACTCCAGTGCACACTATCTCGTCTCTTCCTCAGTCAACCCTACTCATGGCCAGCCTCAGGACATTGTCATCACTTAGAACTGTTCATTAGAAATTTTAACTCAACTTTGATCACAATGTCTGTCTGTCATCCTTCTAGCTGTGCTACACCTCTAGTCCAACTCCATCTGCTCCCAAAGAAACTCAAGATTCTTCATTTTCTCTCAGTCTAAAAGCCCTTTCTTAGATCTCTTCCTCTTTCCAGAATGACTTTACATCTCTTGTTCTTCTATTGCAATCATCTATAGCTCAGTCAACCCTACAACTTTTTTCTGTGTTCCTACAGAGATGGCAGAAAATCCTACAACATAACATCAGTATCTCCCAACTATGCTTTAGCTTTCTCTAGTTAGTTTTCTCTCTCATTTCTCATAGGAACAACCTCCATATTTCTCCAGTGCCTCCTGAAATTCATCATGTGAATCCTCAGCAGGTACTATAACTCCTTTATTATCAACTTAATTGGGGTTACATCTGTATAGATAAAAACTAGAACTGTCTGAAATACTTCATTCATTCTGTTGATAACTTTTCCTATATTGAAACTCTATTCCTCCTTGGTTTCCATGTCCCTTTTTTTCTTCTATTATTATTCTTTTCTCTCCGACTATTTCTTCTCATGGACTCCTCATCCTTTCTCTCTGCCCTTTAAAAAATTGGTGCTCCTCAAGGTTCTGTCCATTGCTCACCTGTCCTCTCCTATTCTATCATTCGTTATTCCTCTACAATTCTAACAACTCTCATGGTTTTCCTTTCCAACTCAATGATGATGATTTTCGAATCTCTCATTTCTAACATGTATTACTCGCTAGAGTTTCTTACCCACATATTAATTGGTCTCCAGACTGCTATCCACTCTGGTAGCTGGCAGACACTGCAGACTGAGTGACATCTTTCTCTGATGCATTTCTTCTTTCACATTTGCTTAGTTGTTGATACAACTGTCCTCTTTGGCACCCAGGCAGAAACTGGGAGCTACACCAGTTCCCTCATTTCCACATCCCCCTCCATCTCTTCAATCTACCACCTCTATCCTAATTCAGGCTGCCATCTTTCCTTACATAAGACTACTTCAACAGTCTTCAAACTAGTCTTGGTGATAATGGTTTTGTTTTCTTTAGGTGCTTTCTTCCCACTGCTGCCAAGCTGTGAAAGCCCATCAATTCCCTGCTAACTCCCTCCAGATGACCCCCGTGCTCTCTGGCAGAGAGCACAAGTTCCTTAACGATGCATACTAGGATGACCAGGTTTCTGGCTGGCTCTCCAGCCTTTTCTTTCATTAATTTTTTGTATAAAAAATTATGTTTTATTAATAACACAGAGTCTCTGTTTCTTAGAACCACCTCTCAAACTTGGTCACTGTCATTTTCTAAACAAATAAATCTAATCATAATGGTCTGGTGAGCTTCACGTAGAAATAGTTATAACACAAATACCTTTAAAAAATACCTTACCTTTTCTTCTTTACAACATTTAATAAGAATTAGCTTCTGGAAAGAACTTAATTCTGGATTCCAAAAATCATCGATTATATCATCATTTTCTTCTGTTGCGTCTTGCTCTTCCTCCTCCATTTGGGAATAGCTTTCCCATTCACATGGGTTAATATAAGTCTCAAAAGATCCTGGAAACATAATTTAAAAAGATGCTTTAATTAGAGTTGTTTTGACTTTGAGATTAAATATAGTTTGTAATTTAAAAATCTCTACATTTACTATCAGTTTTTCCTACAAATGGAAATATACTAATATCCCCCTACCCAACCTAATTAGAGAGTAAAGAATTTTAAGTTGGATCATAAAATAAATTCAACAAAAATTCAAATGGTGCATAGAAATACATTAATCAAATGTGAGCAACAAGAAAATAAGAGTAACACTAGATAAATTAGAATTCAAGGCAAATGCAATTAAACAGGACAAAGTAGTTCATTTATATTAAAATACAAACCCCATAATAATCACAATAAAATAAACCTATATGTTCCAGATAATAACTTAAGAATACATAAATCACTGCTGGTTGTAGAGAAAAAAGCAGAAAAAGATTAATTGTGGTAGGAAGTAGTACACAACTATCAGTTTGTGATAGATGATACAAATGGAAAATTCTGGCATACATAATTTGAACAATATAAATCATATAACTGAATTGACATATATATATATATATGTATATATATATGTATATATATATAACTTTTGTTCTGATAAACAGAATACATCGCTCCCCCTCCCCTATGGAATATTTATAAGAAATGGGCCTGCGTGTCACATGAGGGTTATGATCCTAGTTAGCCCTTACAATGGTTATAACATGTAGTCAGAATTAGCATTGAAATTCCTGTAGGTATAGGGTGCACAGTGTGCTTGGGTTGAACATTAGGCAAAATAGGTGACTTACATTTCGGGCTAGAAAAACCACTTTTGCCAGCTGGTCTGCTGGGATTCTCCTCTGAGGGCCTAATAATAGCAATCAAAGAGCTGGTGACAGAAATTTAGTCACACTTAAGACCATGGCCCTGGAGGAGT
>NW_017736657.1:0-1267 GCF_001890085.2 Hipposideros armiger | reverse complement strand
TGCCAACAGGTAGCAGGATGGCTCAGCTAAAAAAAAAAACACACACACACACACACACACACACACACATCAACATACAGATGTCAAAAGTACTTAAAACATTTTCCAATAAATAATGGGTAAAAACAGTTTCATGAATTTAACAGTTGAAATAGTTACGCAAAACAGTTAGTTGTATTTGCATTTGTTCTAAGTCTTTAAAAATGCCACTTGTTTTAGGAATTTGAACAAAGCAGCAGTAAACATTCTTGCACATATCTCTGTGCACGTGTGCAAAAGTTTGTCTTATGTACGTAAATGAGTGGGATTGCTGGGGCAGAGATTACCCACATTTTCGCTTTTACCAGATATTGCCAAATGGTTCTTCAAAGCAGTTGTATCAGTGCTCACTTCTAATGCTGTGTGAAAGTTTCCATTATGCCACATCCTTGCTAATCATTGATAATTTCAGACATTCTAATTTAAAAAAATGTTAATCTAAGTTAGTGTGAAATGATATGTCATTGCTCTTCTTCTTTGTATTTCCCTGATAATTGCTAATGTGAAGTCTCTTTTTATATGCTTATTGGAAGTCCTGGTTTTCTCTTCTGTAAATATTCAGCTTATAGCACTGTACATTCAAAATTTTTTTATTAATTGTTGAAGTTCCTAATATAATCTATACTCTTAACTTTCTTCTCTGTATTATAAATATCTTATCACAGTCACTGACATTTTCCTTTCATTTGTGAAGTTTAATTTTGAATACATAATTTTAATTTTAATTCCAATTTATCATTAGTTTGGTTTGTGTTTCTAATATTTCATTTAAAGAAAGGTTTTTTATTCTTATTTCATGAAAAGGTTCTATATTTTTACATTTTAAGCTTTTATTTTTCTACACATCTGAAAGTTGTTTTTGTGCCAGATATGATTTAGAAAATCAATTTTAATTTGTGCATGCACATAGCAAATTATTCCAGCACCACTTGTGATGGTATCTCTTCCTTATATCAAGTTTTCTTACAGGTGTGGGTTTATGTCTCAGTTTCATATTATACTGTATAGATCATTTGTGCTTAACCTGTACTAATAGCAATGCAACCTTTTCTTCTAATTTTACAGTAATTTTCAATATCTAATAGAGAGAATTTTTTTCATTTTATCTTTGCAACATAGCCTATGAACTTCTGGATTTTACTTTTCCAAATGAGTATTTAAGTTAGCAAGGCATGGGCCATAAAAATTCTTCTTGAAATATATATATATATATATATATATATATATA
>NW_017736656.1:0-1324 GCF_001890085.2 Hipposideros armiger | reverse complement strand
ATTACCTTTAGCAAACAAGTGCAACTCACTGTTGATTATTTTGCATGTTTAAATATTATAGTCTGATTATTTGTAAACAAACAAGACCCCACACAAATACTTTTTTTTTTTTTTTTACTGCTCCAGTCAACGAAAGGAGAACTTTATTGAAGCCCCAGGGCCAAGGGGTTTGGGCAGGAGGCCACCCTGTGGGCCAAGAAGGTGGTGGAGGGGCCTTATTTGACCTTCTTGGGGAGTAGGTTGTTGGTGTGGCCACACTTCTTGCAGCAGTTGACAGCACGGGGATGCAGGCGAGCGTAACACTTGCGGCAGATCATCTTATCACAGTTGTACTTCTGGGCAAGCTGGCGGAGGGAAGGCTCAATGATACCACCTCGCAGACGAAGCACCAAGTGTAGAGTGGACTCTTTCTGGATATTATAGTCTGAGAGAGTGCGGCCATCCTCCAGCTGTTTGCCCGCAAAAATCAGACGCTGCTGGTCAGGTGGGATGCCCTCCTTGTCTTGGATTTTAGCTTTGGCATTCTCAATAGTGTCACTGGGCTCGACCTCAAGTGTGATGGTCTTGCCCGTCAGGGTCTTCACAAAGATCTGCATCTCTGCATCAGCTAGGGAGGCTGCTCCGCCGCCTCGTTGCAATACTCTTAATTCTAGAAAAAAAATCTGTCAACCCATAATTATTCTAATATGCTTTATTTGAACACATTGATTTCCTGAAAAGTGCATATATTATCTTACATAATAAGATGTAAAATGAGTTTTCATATTTTATACTATGAAATGTGCATTTCTGATATTTGTTTTATGCAGCATAAAGTTTAGATCAAATGATTCTAAATCCTGGATCCCCACAGTTCATTTAGAAAACACCTCCAACTTATGGCTCTCACAGCAGGTTTAACAGATCAAACATGAAGTGTTCTCTATTTCAAGCTCCCTCTATTTCAAGTATCAAAGACAAATGAGGCTCAAAAAATCTCTGTAGGTTGTAGCTGAAAATGCAAAGCTTTAGAAAACAGTTAAATATGTTTTGAAATAAAATGCTTAAGTGTTTATCTGTGTTAGGTTGATAAGTACTAGGACTTTAATAAAACAATTTTATTAAATCTGAGTATTTGCTCAAAAGTGATAAAGAACACAATTTGCTATAAATGGATGGTTTTGTAGAGAAATCAATCTTGATGTTTAAAACATTTTCAACATTGTTGACTCTAGTTTTGCTTTTGAATATTAATTTAATATTCAACTGAACGTAAATATTTGGCCTCACTATTAATAATGAAGAGACTTTTGAAATAGGAATTTTTTAAAGCACTGGAAAGAGA
>NW_017736654.1:0-1324 GCF_001890085.2 Hipposideros armiger | reverse complement strand
CTCCTTCATCCCCACCCCCACCCTACTAGCAACTATCAGTTTTTCCTCTGTGTCTCTGAGACTATTTCTGTTTACATTTCTCATTTATTCAGTTCTTTAGATCACACGTATAAGTGAGATCATATGGTATTTGTCTTTCTCTGACTTATTTCACTTAGCATAATGCTCTCTAGGTCCATCCATCTCATTGCAAGTGGTATAATTTCCTTCTTTTTTATAGCTGAGTAATACTCCATTGTGTAAATGTACTACAGTTTCTTAATCCATTCGTCTACCGATGGGCATTTTGGTTGTTTCCAACTCTTGGCTATTGTAAATAGCGCTGCAGTGAACATAGGGTGCATATATTTTTTTGAATTAGTGTCTTGGGTTTTTCTGGATAAATACTTAAGAGTGGAATTGCTGGGTCATAAGGTAGCGCCATTTCCAGTTTTTTGAGATACCTCCATACTGATTTTCATAGTAGCTACACCAATCTGCAGTCCCACCAACAGTGCACCAGGGTTCCCTTTCCTCACAACTTCACCAGCACTTGTAGTTTGTTGATTTATTGATGATAGCCATTCTGACTGGGGTGAGGTGGTATCTCGTGGTTTTTATTTGCACTTCTCTAATGATTAGTGAAGTTGAGCATTTTTTCATATGCCTGTTGGCCACCTGTATGTCCTCTTTAGAGAAATGTCTCTCCATATCCTCTGCCCATTTTTTAATTGAGTTGTTTGTTTTTTTGGTGTTGAGTTGCATGAGTGTTTTATAAATTTTGTATCCTAACCCCTTATCAGATATCTCATTGACAAATAACTTCTCCCATTCAGTAGACTTCCTTTTTGTTTTATTGATGGTTGCCTTTGTTGTGAAAAAAATTTAAGTTTGATCTAATGCCATATGTTCAGTTTTTCTTTTACTTCCCTTGCCCACAGGGATGTATCAGCAAAAACATTGCTTAGGGTGATGTCTGCAAATTTAGATCCTATGTTTTCTTCTAGGAGTTTTGTGGTTTCAGGTCTTATATTTACGTCTTTAATCCATTTTGAATTTGTTCGTGTATATGGTGTAAGTAGGTGGTCCATTTTCATTTTTTTGCACGTGTCAGTCCAATTTTCCCAGCACCATTTATTAAATAGACTATCTTTACCCCAATGTAAATTCTTACTTCCATTGTCATTGACTAACTGTCTGTATATGCATGGATTTATTTCTGGGCTCTCTATTCTGTTCCATTGATCTATGTGCCTGTTTTTATGCCAGTACCATACTGTTTTGATTACTGTAGCCTTGTAGTACATTTTAATGTATGGTAGCATGATACCCCGACTTTGTTCTT
>NW_017736653.1:0-1221 GCF_001890085.2 Hipposideros armiger | reverse complement strand
GAACTCAGTGGCTGGGGACCTGGGTGGGAAGGCAGGGAGACCCCTCACTGTATCCTTGTTGTTGTTGTGGATTGGAGCCATGTGAATGCAGTACTTACCCCTCAAAATAAATAAAATAAAGAATACAATAAATATAAACTGTGATGTTAACAACTGGTAAGTACAGAGTGCTTAGGGGACACTGTAGGGGCGTGTGTGCAGACCTGGCCCAGGAGAAGTGAGAGAGGCCCCCAGAGGAGTGACAGCCCAGCTCCAGCCTGAAGCTCAATGAGGCCTTGGCCAGGTGAGGAGTTAGGGGGGAGGATGGCGCTGGTGCCCTGAGGGCAGGTTACTGCATGGGGTGACATAGCCAACCCTGCAGGGTCACTGGGAGGATTCAAGTGCCCGGTACACAGGATGTGCTTAATGTATGGTAGACACTGCTGTTATTATTCCCCAGTTATGCTGCTGCCATTGGCAGGAGCTGGGGAGGCGGCCTCAAGCTGCCACTGACTCTGTGATATATTTCTGGGCCTCTGGGAGTCCCCTGGTGACAGGAATTCCCTGCCCTGCTGCAGCATTTGATAGCTTACATTTCATCTCATGTCCCAGACCGAGAAACATCCCCATGCCTGGAAGGGAGAGAATTCCCTCTCAGCCACAGGCCCAAGGCAGTGGACGGCACAGCGATGAAACCCAGTGTTGTGAGCACTAATGACACCCCAGCTCCCCATCCTCACAACCGCGCCCCCAGGAGCGAGGAACTGTAATCACTGCCTCCATTTTACTGGGGAGGAAGCTGAGGTGTGCAAAGGTTAAGTGCCCTTTGTGAGGTCATTTCATGCAAAGGTTAAGTGACCTTCATGAGGTCATCTCATGAGGTCACATTCATGAGGTCACATGGTCAGGCTTTGACCCCAGGTGGCCTCTTAGCCACCCAGTGGCCCTAAAGCAGAGCTCTCATGTCTCAAACTTTCACTTCTTGCCTGCTCAGCCCTTCCCTGCACCAGGAAGTGAACCATTGCCTTTGGCTCAGCAGCCCACTAAGCACGACTAAGATCTTATTTCTGTTTAAGGCTTAAAACTCACGGTACATCAATACAATTCTGAAAATCTGATTTCCAGGGAGACCAGAAGGTCAGGGCTTGACTCTATCTAGATGCAGGATGAGGTGTGGGGTGCACAGCTCACTTAGAGGTGTTTCCATTGGAATCAGGTCCTCTGGATGTGACAGCCTTAGCC
>NW_017736652.1:0-1263 GCF_001890085.2 Hipposideros armiger | reverse complement strand
GTCTCAGTTGTTGTCTGGACATAAACATCCCCAACAAAAGGGTGAACCTGCTGAGTGGCATGTCCTGGCCCTGGTTCAACAGGCTTTTTCCAGTTCAGCATCATTTGAAGGTGAGGAAGGAAAAATGGTCAGAGAGGAAGTAGGTTGGACAGATAGACAGAAATAAAAGAGACAGAGTCAGAAAGAGAAAGAAACATGCATAGAGAGGGAAAGTCATAGAGTCAGAGGCATAAATGGACACAGACCGACTGATACACAGACAGGTACACAGAACCTGGCAGAGCAGGTGACAGACAGACAGACCATAAGGCTGGTCCGAGACAGCCACACCCGAGCCAGTGCCCGGGGCTGCTCTGTGCTAGATAGTGTCCAAGAGCTTCCTGCCTCCCAAGCACCACTTCCTCTGCTCCCCTGCCGCGGCCCCCCCCACTCTCTCCTCCCCAAAACAATAAAAATTAAAGGCATACATAGGGAAAGAGAAATAAAGCGAATGTGGCCAAATGTTAATAATTCTTGAATCTCTGTGGGGGCATACCAAAGTCAGAGTGCTATTGTTTCAGCATTTCGGGATGCATAAAGTTTTTGTTTATAAGAGGATGGAATTCTCTTTTCTTTTTCTTTCTTTCTTTTTTTTTAAATAATAAAAAGCAAGGAAAGAGCGCACCAGGGCCCCTCCCTGCGTTTCTCCCAGGTGCGGCTTGCTCTGATTTCGGGCGCCTGCTGAACCCCCGCACCCTTTTCTCCTCACATGTTGCTGGTGTTCTCTTCTTTCCACCCCTCATGGACGCAAACATGGGTTACGGCCCCTCCTTTCTTGGTTCCCACAAACCCCCCCAAACACACACACACACACACACACACACGCACACACACACGCAAGGCACGCATGTGCCACCACTTTGAACAAAGATCCTGGGAAATGGTTGGGGGTGGAGCTTACATTCCAGAGCATGAAAGGCCACAAGTAAAAATTTAATATTTTTAAATCGAAGCGTATAAGCACTGCTTGCCTTTATGGTTTGGAAATAAGGGCTCCAGCTTCACATCTTATTCCTGTAGTCACATTTTCCATAAAGTGCAGTAATGGCATGGCTGTTTCCATAAGTCCCCCTGCCCAGCCTGACCACCAGGAGGTCGGCTGCAGGGTTTTTTTTGTTGTTGTTGTTTTTTTAAAGATTTTTATTGGGGAATTGGGGGGATGGGAACAGTGCTGGGGAATTGGGGGAAGGGGAACAGACAAGTTGCTGTCGTTTTGTTCTTCAG
>NW_017736651.1:0-1324 GCF_001890085.2 Hipposideros armiger | reverse complement strand
GCAACATTCACACCCTCACACCCCACAGCAGGTCAGTTCCCTGACACTACGGACAGCCTTCTCTGCTGCTTTTCCTGCTCAGGTTTCTGAACCGTTCCCATGCACATTTGATAAGCTTTAGATCAACTGAAAATACAAAAACACCAATTTAAGTAGCCAGCAGTAGAGTGTAAAAGGATGAGGTGGTAAAACCAAGGTGAGGGAGGTTTCATTGAGGCAAAGTATCTAGACAAATCCTATAGAAAAACAGAGACAAACGGGTTTATGCAAAGGCAGCAAAAGCACACATTCCTGGCCTTGGTCCTTGCCACTTGGCTGGCACTGACTGATGTCACCCTCGCTCTCCCTACAAGAGACACCCTAAGAGGAGGCTCGGCTTTGTTTCCCTTCCAATTGCTGAAGGCTTTCCCTCATCCAGTAGGTCTAAATAAGCCTACAAATGTCTTTCTTTCCCATCCCAAGACTCCTTATAGCTCTATTTCCCTATATTTTTAATCAAATGGAAATGAAAAGACTTACCCCCACTATTATTCATAACAGAAGTACTATTGATAGTTAATAACACTGTGTTAATTTCCTAGGACTGCTGTAACAAAGTACCACAAACCAGTGGCTTCAAACAATAGGAATTTATTCCCTCACAGCCCTGGAGCCTGGAAGTCTAAAATCAAGGTGTCAGCAGGGCCGTGTTCCCTCTGCGACTTTGAGCAGAATCCCTCCTGGCCTCTGGCTCACTTCCGGTGGGGGCCATAGAGCCTTGGTTTGCATCTGCAGCTCTGCAATCTCTCCCACTGTCGTTTCCCTCTCTTCCCTCTTTATAAAGACATCAGTCTTATAAGGACACCATTAAGGACCCATGCTACTCCACTATGACCTTAACTTAATTATATCTGCAATGCCCTTGTCTCCAAATAAGGTCACATTTTGAGATACTGAAGGTTAGAACTTCAACATATATTTGGGGGAGGGATCAAGTCAACCCAAAACAAACAGCCACCTACAATTTTTATGTCTGAAGGAAGCTGAATATTAGAGGTCAGTTGAAGGATGAATAGAGGAAAGCTAAGCTGTAAGTGGGGCCTTTTCCACCATTAATATTGTTTTACATTTAAAATGTCATGATTTAGCAGTCATAGTTCTGGGGCTTTTCATGGCTTTTTGCCTTGTTTTCTCCATTTCTCACCACAACTAACTCCCTCTCTCCCAAATCACACACACAGAATTACAGACACACAATGCAGAGTAACTAGACTCTAATGACCGCTTGATATTGTAAATGTCTTAAATAAAGGTCATGGTCTGAACTAAACTGGATGTAAATTTG
>NW_017736650.1:0-1325 GCF_001890085.2 Hipposideros armiger | reverse complement strand
TAGAGAGCAGTGTCACTGGCCCTCACATGTGGGATCCGAACCGGGGCCCTCTGGCATCCCAAGCCAGTTCTTAACCATCACGCCACTTGGCTGGCCCAGTTATTGCCATTTTTATTATTCATATTTTTTATCTTTTTTTCTTCTTCTCAAAGAAGTCCCTTTTACATTTCTTGTAATGCTGTTTTGGTGGGAATAAACTCCTTTGGCTTTTTCTTGTCTAGGAAGCTCTTTATCTGTCTTTTGATTCTAAATGACAGCTTTGCTGGATAGTGTAATCTTGGTTGTAGGTCCTTACTTTTCATCACTTTGAATATTTCATGCCAATCCCTTCTAAGTCTGCGAAGTTTCCATGGAGAAATCAGTAGACACTCTTATGGGAGCTCCTCTGCAGGTGACTAACTGCTTTTCTCTTGCTGCTTATAAGATTTTCTCTTTGTCTTTAACCTTTGGCACTTTAATTATGATGTGTCTTGGTGTAGGCTTCTTTGGGTTCATCTTGTTTGGGACTCTGTACTTTGCAAGTAACTTGTCAAAGTCACAGAATTACTAACGGTGGAGCTAGGATTCAAACCCAACCAAGCCATTTGGTTGCAAAGCCCATGAACTTAATTATCTTCTATAATGCTCATATATATTCAAAGGATGAGATAGGTTTAGACATCATAAAATGAAAAAGAGGGCTGGCTGAGTGGCATGTTGGTTAAGAGTTGGTTTGGGATGCCAGCTCTGAGCAGCAGGGCCCCAGTTCGGATCCCACATTAGGGCCAGTGATGCTGTACCCTCTACAGCTTAGATGGTGAACAACAGCTCGACCTGGAGCTGGACTGCCATGAGTCACTGGTGATGGTGTAGGCTGCAGTGGGCTCCTGTAAGTTACTGTGAGTAGCCAGCAGCCAGGGTGAGCTGCCAAGAGCCACCGTGAGTGGCCATCCAGTGACTGGCAACCAGTCTGTCTCACCCGGGAAGAGCGCAATGATAATACCAACTTGGGCCAGTGAAGCAACATCCTCCACAACTAGACTGAAGAACAAAAGGACAGCAACTTGTCTGTTCCCCTCTCCCAATTCCCCAATAAAAATCTTAAAAAAAAAAAAAAGAGTATTGCAAAAGGGGTCGAATCTATTGCCATAGGAAACAGAGATGGAACTCAACTACTTTAAAAACAAAAAGCAGGAGAGTTTTCAAGTGCTGGGGTGAGCTAGTGGAAAAGTACTAAAGGATATTGCGGAGAGGTTGGTAATATGATTAGACCTTCTGTGTCTCCCAATTGACATTTTGACTTATCAAGTTAGGCAAGTTAGGCTCCAACCCCCCCCCAACCCCCA
>NW_017736649.1:0-1325 GCF_001890085.2 Hipposideros armiger | reverse complement strand
TCAGAATGGCTATCATCAATAAATCAACAAACAAGTGCTGGTGAGGTTGTGGAGAAAAGGGAACCCTGGTGCACTGTTGGTGAGACTGCAGATTGGTGCAGCCATTATGGAAATCAGTATGGAGGTATCTCAAAAAACTAGAAATGGAACTACCGTATGACCCAACAATTCCACTCTTGGGTATCTATCCAGAGAAACCCAAGACACTAATTCGCAAAAATATATACACCCCTATGTTTATTGCAGCGCTATTTACAATAGCCAAGACTTGGAAACAACCAAAATGCCTATCAGTAAACGACTGGATTAAGAAACTATGGTACATTTATACAATGAAGTATTACTCCGCTATAAAGAATGAAATTGTACCATTTACAATGATATGGATAGACCTAGAGACTATTACATTAAGTGAAATAAGTCAGTCAGAGAAAGACAAATACCATATGATTTCACTTGTATGTGGAATCTAAAAAACTGAATGAGGGGCCGGCCGAGTGGCGCGTTGGTTAAGAGCTAGCTTGGGATGCCAGCTCTGAGCAACAGGGCCCCAGTTCGGATCCTACATGGGGGCCAGTGACACTGCCCTCTACTGCTAAGATGGTGACCAACAGCTCGACCTGGAGCTGGGCTGCCATGAGTCACTAGCAGCGGCGTAGGCTGCAGCCCCTGCCGTAGCGGGCTGCCAACAGCTACCGTAAGTGGCTGGCAGCCAGCGTGAGTGGCTGGCAGCCGATGTGAGCTGCCAAGAGCTGCCATGAGCGGCCATCCAGATGCCAGCAACCAATCTGCCTCACCAGGGAAGAGCACAATGATAATACCAACATGGGCCAGTGAAGCAAGGTCCTCCACAGCTAAACTGAAGAATAAAATGACAGCAACTTGTCTGTTCCCCTTCCCCCCCCCGATTCCCAGCGCTGTTCCCCTCCCCCAATTCCTCAATAAAATCTTTTTAAAAATACATAAATAAAAAAATAATAATAATAAAAATAAAAAGCTGAATGAACAAAGTAAACAGAAATAGTTTCAGAGATATAGAGGAACAACTGATGGTTGCTAGTTGGGAGCGGGGTAGGGATGAGGGAGAAAGGGAAGGGATTACACAGCATAAATAGGTAACTACAATATTGCCATAGGAATATGAAAGACAGTTCAAGGAATATAATTAATAATGTTGTAAATATCTTGTAGGGTTTCAAATGGTCACGTCTTGTTAGGGAAACCACTTCATGGATGGGGTAGAGGCTTGATCACTGCACTGTATACCTGAAGCTGATGTTGTATAATATTGTATGTCAACTATAAGTGAATATATATATATATAT
>NW_017731910.1:1225908-1226930 GCF_001890085.2 Hipposideros armiger | reverse complement strand
TATTTATCCTCTGACAGATTTAAGGCTGCAAAATATGGTAGGAAGATTAACTTGGAATAGGTGTTTCCTGTTTTCTTGGAAATATGGGAATTGCTATTATTGATTTATATAGAAGAAGAAAAACTAAAACTTTCAGCTTAGCAAAGATTAGTAAAATAAATAGAATTCCTACATATTCAATTTGAGGTGTTCCATAAAAATGTAAAGACATTTAGACAAATTTATATATCTGAAATTTTGCCCCACCCCAATGGCTAAACTGGCTGTTGAAGAATATTTTATTGACTCCTGGAAGAACTATGATTCCAATGGTTCTAGATCACCAAAGTCTATGGAACATATGCTTCAGAAAAGAATTCTCGATTTTGATACCAGGAATCACTCTCATTATTCCTAGTATTTCCTTATATAACAAAACATCTACTTTTTTTAAATTTCCCCCATCTTAAGCCCACCATGCTTAAAAGTACATTCGAAGAGTCAGATTAAAGCTATCCTTACTTGCTTTCTAATGTCAATGTTGTATTAGGGACTGTTGAAGAATACCAAAAATAAACACAAACTAGCTATTATAGAGCTTTTTTTTTTTAAAGTCTAAGGGTCTTTTATATGTCTATATAATATTGTTTTAATGAGTTTTGGCTTTAGTTTTACTAATGCTTTTTTAAGGTAACCAATGTAAGTGAAATGCTTGCTATATGTGAAATCAATAATTCCACTCAAATAAAATCATACCTGAAGCATAATATTGTATAGAAATTGATTTAATATAACAGTCTTTACTGCAACAGAGGGCAAGGGAGGACAACTGGAAGAGGAACGGCTAGTTAAGAAAATTCTCCATTGTATGCTGATCTTTTTCATTATTAGTTCTGGTAAGAAAAAAACTTTTTCAGGAAGTACACTTTTAAGCTTGAGAAAACATTTTTAAAATAACAATTCAGTATTTAAAAGTGTACTGATTTGAATTGATCTGAAAAATATCATATTTTAATATCATTTAATGAAAGACAAATCATTCA
>NW_017731910.1:1198277-1219078 GCF_001890085.2 Hipposideros armiger | reverse complement strand
GATCACATTAATTTCTCTAATATTTTGGAGCCATCATCATTTAATCAAAGATGAATATTTATTGTATTTCTGTTCTCCACAGTTCTCCTACCAGCCTTAATCTTGGATTTTCACTGATTAGTACTTCAAGCTTGCCTGTCTTAGCTCATGTAGCTCCTTCTGTACCGGGATAAAAACTTGTACCACCCTTTTAAAGGCCATCATTACTCTATCTGTGAAGAAGAGAACAGGAAGAAATTATTTGATTCAGATACTCTCAAGATTCTTAAAGGATTAGCGATCATTTCTCATTTCTACAGCACTTATGTCAGGAAGCATCCAGACAAAAGGTGAAGTGTAAATATTCTTTCCAGTAGTTTGCTTGTGTTTTAGAAACCTAATCTTCCAAATAGACATGTTTTGTCTAGAAGTTCATAATCACATTTATTTATAATTAAGAAATTTCTTTGGTTTTATTTCAGTAAAAAAAATAGTGTAAGTAGCTTAGAAAAGACTGTTTTTCACAACAGCTATCTTCTAAAATAAGAATTCTGAAATAATTTCCCACTTAGTTCATTTCGTGAGAATTACAGGGCCATTATATTCACATTTTAATACTATGAGTGTGTATATATATTGGTGTATGTATAAACATATACTAAGCCATGTTTCTGATTGAATAATATATGTTTATATATTGTTACAAGAATATTTTTACTTCATGGACTTTTTTAGAGCTGAATCATTTCCTTTTTATCAAAAAGGATAGCTAACAACTGAGAACAAGGCAAAAAGCTTTTCCCATTCTAAAAATAATCTATTCAAGAGTTATTTCTACCCCACCCAACTGCCTAAACTAAGAAACAAGTCTAAGAGCTTAGAGATATTGTTAATGCTTTAATTTCTATTTAGAAAAGACTATCATAACTTTAATGTAATCTTGTTATTGCACAGGAGATAATTATTCTGTAAACTTCATTTTGATTCATTAATTTAAGATTTTTAGGTTTGCTCTTTCAGTTTTTGATGCTATTTTTATTTTCACAGTCTTAGTATCCTCAATACTTAGTATCTTTCATAATTAAACTTATTTACTAGCAATGATAAATAAAAGAAACAAATACTTCATTTCAAATATCTAAGTTTATCATCACCTTACTGTCCATCTTTAGAAATATCCCAAAAGTATCACATTGCTTTAAAAGAATTCAATAAGTACATATCAAATTTATTTTATGCAAATAGTTTTTTAGTTGAAACTCTTTATATCCTCGTTGAATTTATAACCATATAGTATTTCTCTTACAAATGAAAAATTTACTGTTTTATTACCTAAAAACATAGACACAAACTTTACAAGTAAAGATCTTATAATTTGTACCACCTAGTCAGCTAAAAGAATGTGTCATAATAAATGCCCAGATTTTCTCAAAATCCAAAATATCAAATACTGCATTACGACATGGAAATCAAGATTCTAGATAATTTCTTTACAAATGTGCCTAATTTTCTTTATCAAGACTGGTTTATACCTGTCACTTTTTCTTCTCTTTCAGAAATATGATTAATGAGGTTGAAATAAGTATGGCAATTTGAGTGTCTAACGCAGTGCTGTCCTGACAGAACTTTCTATGATGAAGCAATGTTCTGTTGTGCTAAGTTGGTAGCCATTAGCCACACATAGTTATTGAACACCTGAAATGTGATACAGCAACTGAAGAACTGAATTAGTAATTTTACTTAATTTTACTTAATTTTAATTTACATTGGGGTATGTGATTAGTGGCTACTGTACTGAACAGTGAATGTCTAAGTTATTGGAATTCTTGAATATTTTCATTTACAAATAGTTTTGAAATGAAGAAAACTGGTTTCTTTAACAAAAGATTAGATTGGTAGACCAGAGCTTAATAAGAATGATTGTTGTCCTAATATGAGCCTTTTTTTACCACCATAAAAAACTAATAAAGTCCTGTTTGTCACATGGCACAGTATATCATTTCTTAAATGTATACAACCCAAGTAAAACACTGGTACAGACTGTCCTAAAAAAGATAACCAAGCAATCATTCATTTTATATATATGTAAATTAAAGAAGTAAATGATCCATTTATATTCTTTATAAGCAAAGAAATAAAAATTATAGTGTGGAAAGAGAAAGACTGCTATAGGAATTTCATAGTAAAGTTTTTCTTCAAATTGGTTAGGGAAAAGTCTGTGGAAAGAATGAAACTTCAAGTGCTGAAAAAGTGAGAATTAGAAATAATTCAAAAAGAGATATTCCAGGCATAATGTGAATCCTGAAAAGATAAACCAAGATAGATATATGTTTAGGCGACAAATTGCATTTTCCTGAGAAGACAATGGATTTATCTGACTAGTAGAAAAAGGAGGAAATAATGAGAACTTTAGAAAGGAATGAGTCATTATTCTATTTGTATTTCTGTCTTTAGATGACGCTTACAAGTATATATTTGAAAATTAAAAGGACTTTTAAACCTGGTTGTTTTGAAGTCTCTCAGAGCTGTAGAGATGTATTCAGATAAATGCTTTTCCATGAGTGCTACTCTGATCCAGGCTCTACCCTAAAAGAAAGAATCAAATAAGAGAAAAAAAAAACACACAAGTTAAAGCTTATTTTGTTCACTGCATCATCAAAAATGTAAGCATATTACTATGTAAAGAACTTTTTCAGCATATACATTTGATAAAAACAAGTAAATAAGAATAGATAGATTTTGATTATGTATAGTACATATTTTGTTTCTCTGAAGGTGTAGGGTTAAGCATGTCAGATTAACTTTTTAAAGAAACAGAACCATTAATATTGATTTAGTTGAGTTAAAGATATCTTTTGAATCATATAATGTAATCAGAAGACATAATGCTCTACTTACATGCCCAAATCAACATGCTAATAAAATGAGTCCCCTTATAAAACACGAGGAAAAAAGCCCATTCTTCTTAATAAAAATAATCACTCTCACACCACTTGTTTAAGAAAATTTCTCACTTATCCTTCCTGAGGGAGGTTTTAGACAACTAATAATAAACCAAATTTCATTATTTAGCATGCATCCAAATCACAAGTTACTGAATTTGGTGCCACCAGAGAATTCTGAAAAACTATTACCAAATATTTAAACAAGAAAAAACAGACAACAAAAATATATTAGAAGCACATTCCAGCACAAAAATCACAGAAACAGACAATTCTGACTAAATGTGAATAATTTAATTTTACTTAGAAAAGGGGTAACATCATTCAATAGTTGGAAGTAACCAATTAAAATTTTTATAATCCAAAGCATTTCTTCTGGACTGTTTAGAATGAAAGACTATAAGAGATTATATTTGTAGTGAGAATTTTAAAGTTCAATTACTTTCATTTTCCCTCAACCCTTTCACAAATCTTCAGAAACTTCATGACTATATAGAAAATCAAAACACTGCAACGGCAGTTGAGAGTAAAGGTGACACTAATCAATATATTCGATGCTCGACTACCAGTATGGAGGAAAAGAGCATTCTTTAGAAATGACTACAACTCTAGTGAATTCCCCGAACTCTTGGATTGAAAGGATCAAAAAAGAGTAATAAATCTAGACAGTGGCAAAACCTATCAGAATAGAAGCCTCAGTATTGTTGAGAAATAAAGGAATGATATGCGTGTGGTTAACATGCCAGCCAATTTGCCCACTAAGCTCAAAATCCCTTTTAGCTTGCCCTGGGTTCCTCACTCCCTTGTTCTTGCTGAGTAAGCCTAGGAGAACCTACAATTAACTGTGGCTGATTGGAACAGAAGACGGAAGAGGCAAGCCACTGGCCAGAAGTCTCAAGATTCCCTCTTGAAATTTCATCTAAAAAGACACAGAGGCTAGTGATGGTGGCCTGAATCAAAAGGTCAAGATTTCACCAAAACAGAAGCAGGGAAAGTTGCTTTCCAGAGGATGTGAGACACAGGACACTATGCTATTGCTAGATAAGAAATATGGGGAAAGTCCTGCTTCCTGATTTATTAATTTCAAACCACACAGAACTGGACTGCACCTACTTTCCTGTCCTTGGATGTTTATGGGGTTCTCTGTTATATTTTGATAATAAACTGTGATGATTTTAAGTGTCTTTTCTTTCAACAAAAAAAACTTTTACTAATACAGAAGATAAATACTTATAAAGGTTTTGGGACCATGAAGTGAGAAAGCTGAAAACTAATTTTAACATTTTAGACTTTATCAGTTAGATAACGGTGAGCCACTGAAAGTTTTTTTTTTTCCAGAGACAAAAATATTAATTTGTTTGCCACTGAAGGTTTTCTAAAAATATTAAAAGTAGTCAACACTTCTTTAATTAGTATATGATTGGCTCTGTTTAAGAGCTTTATATATACATTAAGATATTTAATCCTCCCAAGACTTGTGTGAGTTAGTTTACAATACTATCCCTATTTGACTATAAGGAAACAAAAAATAGACACAACTAGAAGACAGAAAACTCATCTCACAACCACCAAACTGACCAACCTGATTGAATTAATATCCATACATTCTATTCTCCCTCTTATTTCAGGGGATGAACTGTAATCCTTTAAGAGAGTGAAAAGGTGAATCACAGAGTGGGCAAAGATATTTGCATTATACGTATTTGACAAAAAGGCTCTCATTTATAAAATACAAAGAATTCTTACAAATCCATAAGAAAAAGACAAATAAATTTACAAATGGGCCTGGAAGGGGAATATTTTTAACCACAGGTTCAATTCTTTAGCAGATATCATCCTTTTTGTGTTAGTTTTGTGAGTGATGATTTTCACAGAATTTGCCATATCATTTAAATTTTCAAATTTATAGGGGTAAAGTTATTCATAATATCCTCTTTTAGGGTTTTTAATGTCTGTAGGGTCTTCTTCAATGAGGTTGGCTTCTTCTGCATTCCTGACACTGGTAATGTATAATCTGTCTTGTTTTCTTCTTAAATAGTCTTACCAGAAGCTTATTAATGGTATTAATCTTTAAAAAAAAAACTTTTGGTTTTGTTGATTTTCTTCTAGTGCACATTTGTTTCAATTTATTTGAATTTTTGTTCTTCAATATTTCTTTCCTTCTAATTTGGGTTTATTACTTTTTTAAAAAACATACACATTCTTGAAAGTTTTGATCACTGATTGATTCTCGGGCTTTATTCTTTAAAAAAAATACATAAAAGCATATTTAAGCCTATTTTCCACTAAGCACAAGTTTTTATGTATTGTATTTTCATTATCACTTTCCAAATATTTGTTTATTTCAATAATTTATTCTTTCATTCATGAGTTACTTAGAAGTCCTTCTCAATTTTGCCACATAAGCATTTTCTAGTTACTTTTTTGTTATTGAGTCTAGCTTAATTCTACTGTGGTTAGAGAACATAGTTTATGTGATTTCAATTCTCTGAAATTCATTGAGATGAAGTATAACTCAGGAAATGATCCATTTTTGTATAAGTTCTGTGTGTGTTTGGTAAAAATAAATACTCTATAGTTTTCTATTTTTATTTTTTTATAATATCCCAGGTCTCTATTATTATTAATCTTTATTTGTATTTACTTGAACCTATTATAATTACTTAAATTTCCATTATCTGCATCTCCCATATGTCTGTTTCAATTGTCTGTTTTATATTTCTTAGTTTTGGTCATTTGATCTTGTTTCCTGATATACCTGGTGATTTTTTATTGAATACTAGACACTGTGTATCAAAATTTGGAGCCGCTCTAATGCTACCTTTCTCTAGGGTTGATTTAGTTTTCTTCTGGTAGGCAGACAGTGAACTTGAAAGTAACCTTGCACCATTTAAGGGCACCATTTTTAAACATTTTTGGGGCTGGTCTTCACATGAATTTCCCTTACTCCCAAGGCATAGGCTTTCTGGGGTCTCAAATAAAAGCCTGGAGTGTTTAGAGGGCACCTCGAACTCAGTGACCTTGAACTCCAGGTGGACTCTCCAGAACAAGACTGAAATCTTCGAACAGCTTTTTTAGCCTCCTACCTGCTGCTTTCAGCTTGGTTTATAAAACTTTTGCTCTATGCTTCAGATGACTAAGTTGGCAAACACCTTACAGGAAAACTGCACATAACTTCAGGCACATTTGTCTGCAGTTCTCTCCCCACGATTAATTCCTGGTTTCACTGGCAATTCAAACTCCAACTTCTGTTTCGTGAGCCCAGGGAAACTAAAACAACCATTCCCCTACCCACAGCACTCTGCTTAGCCTCTACACCTGTGAACAGATAAATGCCCTTAGGGTAAAAGCGAAGAGGAATATAGGGCTCACTGATATACCACCCCTTCTGTCCAGGATTGTGGCCACTCAAGCTCTCATGCTTTGGTTGTACTCTGTCTTTAATTGGTTTCTCTGTGCATTTTATCCAATCTTTACTATTCTTGGCAGAAGAGTTCCTCTAATACAAGAGTTCCTCTGATAACTATTCTGTTATCACTGGAAGCAGAAACTGATTCATTTCTTACCTCCAGAATCATCTCTTTTTAGACTCCAATTATACCCTTTTCTAACTTCACTCTCTGCTCCCACCTTTCTATGCATCCTCTATACTGAACCCAGCTATTCATTTGACAATGTAAATCAGATTACAGTATTCCATTGCTTTAAAAAAATAAAAAGTAAAAAAGAAACCCTCAAGTAGCTCCCCACTGCATTGAGAATGATATCAAACTCTTACTGATGACCATATCTTGCTTCCTCTTAATATTTGCACAGCACATTTCTTCCCACAATTCATATCCTGACTCAAATGTTATTGCCTCACAGACTCCTTCCCTAACCACTCTATCTAAAAGAATGTGCTGTCTTCCACCACTCCTATCACTTTCTAACCTCTTAACCAGTTCCATTTTTTCCCCATGGCCCCTGAGATATTATGTATATATTTATTTGTTTGTTTGTTGCATTACTAAAATGCAATGTATATAACATTTGCTCTTTGCCATCTTTTCAACACTGCCATTGTATCCTCGATATTTATAAGTTTCTGGCATACAGCAGGCACTCAAATATATACTTGTTGAATAAGTGGACAGAACTGAAGAAGATAAATAATTTGCTCATAGTTATCAGGCACTGGAGCTACCAGGAGGAGGTGGAGAAAATAAATGATATGTGAAATATAGTATTTTAGAAAGATTTAAATATAGTATTTTATAATAATTTATATGAAGTTATTAGTACTTAAAATGGATAGAATGTAAAACAAATGGGCATATCTCTGGTTTCTGCCTGGGAAACTTTCTTTATTTTTAAATTTTCCCCAGTATTTCTGACATTCTTCCAGGTTTAGGGCCATCACAATAAAGAACTAAGAATAGAAAACATCAAGTATTTAAAAAAAAGATAGATTTGTGAGTAATAGAAAATGATCGTAAAAAAGGCCTCTTTGTGGGCCGGCCAAGGGGCACGTTGGTTAGGAGTTGGCTTGGGATGCCAGCTCTGAGCAGCAGGGCCCTGGTTTGGATCCCACATGAGGGCCACTGATGCTGCGCCCTCTATAGCTAATATGGTGAACAACAGCTAGACCTGGAACTGGGCTACCGTGAGTCCCCGGTGATGGTGTAGGCTGCAGTGGGGCCGCAGCGGGCTGCCATGAGCTACCATGAGTGGCTGGCAGCCTGCGTAAGGGGCCAGCAGCCGGCGTGAGCTGCCGTGAGCTGTTGTGAGCAGCCATCCAATGGCCAGTGAGCGACTACCTCACCCGGGAAGAGCGCAATGATAATACCAACACGGGCCAGTGAGGCGACGTCCTCCACAACTAGATTGACGTTGTTCCCCTTCCCCAATTCCCCAACGCTGTTCCCCTTCTCCGATTCCCCAATGCTGTTCCCCTCCCCCAATTCCCCAATAAAATCTTAAAAAAAAGAAAAAAGGCCTCTTTGCAATACTTTATCTTATTGTAAATTTTGAGTATTTGATAACTCTGGTGTTCCTGTGATTAATACTCGCTCTGCCTCTGCTTCTTTCAGTAGAAAATGTGGCTAACCTAACTCTAGGGCAGACCACTGACAAGACCAGCTTCTGAACAAGAGAAAGCAAACGAGAGAACATGCGATAAAAAGACTAGGAAGGATTAGGTACATGTGTCATAAGACTGTATTAAGGATTACATTCACAGTTCTGTCATGGTATAGGTGCTCAATACAAATTTATTAGATGCATGGATATATGGTTGGTTTATGTGACTAGTATATTCAGAAATTGGTCTAATAGATTAAATTTAATAACAGAAGGAATGTACAGGGTAAGCAACCAAAAACTAGCAAAGCCTAACCTAGCCCAAAACAGTAATTGTTCTTAAAAGCAAGAAAAAACACACACACAAAAAAGATATACAGGAAGGGAAGAAGAACTCAACAACAGTACAGAGCTGCTCACACTTTGAGACCCACCCCCCTGCAAAAAAAACACAAAACAAACTAAGTCGGAAAAATGTTTCTTGAGCTTGAAATCATTTGTAATTCTACAAAAATTCAATGGAAATATCTGCAAGATCAATAACAACAATAACTAAGTATCCAATTAGGGGAGTTTCTGTCACCCAATAGCAGATGGGAAAGATTGGTGAGTTAGGAACAAAGTGAAATAAGTGCCTGTTGAGAGAAAGTTATTTTTCTAAGAGTGCTAATTCTAGTCTGAAACCTAAATAAATTGATGTACAGAAATCCTATGCCCCAGAATTACCGCATATTACTAAAAAAAATAGCTGTAAATATACCTGATATGGATAGATTACAGACATGATCTTCAATTCAGGTATTCTATTCAATTGTTAGGTTATGTTTAGGCATTGGAAAATAGGTTCAACTAGTCACAGACTAAGCAAAGAAAGCGAATAGTCTGCATTTCACAGCTCTTAGCTTAGAGTGACTAAGTATCAGATCTCCCATGGTGGCAAATTTCCACAATGTGAATCTAAATTGTATAGTGGTACTAGGACACAGGCAATCCTGATTCAATCAACTCAACTTTAATCAACTCAAATGTAAAGAATGTTTCTATACTGAAACAGTCATTGCTCCACAGTGCATCTTGTCTTCCATTGCTTCCAATGTCACTCCCATAACTCTGAAAGTGTAATCAGAGCAAATTCGGCTTCTTATATAGACATCATAAGCACTGTTTTGGTGCCAAGTATACTACGTTGCACATTGTTAGCATGTAAGTTTGGTACTTCGATTCTAGTATGTTTTCATAAGTATCAAGGCTGGATGAGAGTACTGTACTGTAGTCATTACAGACTGAAGCTCAAAGATCCAATAAGCCTGCCATCTGAGGTATTTGTTTAATCATTCAATACTGATACTTGGCAGGTGAGGATTACTGAGTAGATTAAGTACTCTACTCTTCCCACTGCAATGAATCAAGGCAGAGGAAACCTTCGCCTGCAGATTATTCCCAGTGTAACCAGGCAAATCATAGATCTCCTTTTCCCCAGTAAATGGCATGTTTGAGGCCTGATCAAAACTAAGACATAAATGCAGGATTTGGAACATGAAATATTCTGTGGTGTTTTGATACTCAACACCGTTTTTTACAGAATAAACATTAACTCTCTCTGCTAGGCAGCATCTTCCAGTGCCTAATCCCAAGAGGCTCATTAAGAGAGGTGGTGAGCTGGGGTTTAAGTTTCTTTGGCACACTCAGGCCCAAATGCTACATTTCCAGTGTTTATTAACTTCTCAACTACTTTTGTATTTTGGGATATGCTAGTTCTATAAATATATCCTCCCCATATTGTAGAATTAAAGAAGTTTAGAATATATTTGTCATGATAATCTCTCCTACTTTTAATTTGAAAATGAAGTTTATATACCACCTGGGTACTTTCTATTTTTATAGACTTGATTCAAATTACAGCTTAATCTTAACCTACAGAAACCAAGAGATTATTAATAAACCACAAGGAAAATATGAGAGGAAAACTGATACAAACTCAACTAAGATGCAAAAGAGAATTCAAATTTTACATTTTTTAAACCTGTAGCCAATCAGGCAAATAGAAAGTAAATAAATGAGTAAATTCAATAGTTAGAGAAAATTGAGGCCAAAAGAGTACTAAGACAATAGTTGTAACTAAAAAATCTGTTAATATATAATAAAAAAACAAGATGAGACATCTATGAGAAAAAGTTTTTAATTAAAAATATAGGTATAGGCTGGCCGAGTGGCTCAGTTGGTTAAGAGCTCGCTCAAGAGTTTGAGCTCTGAGTAATAGTAGTTCGATGCCCGGCCGGAGCTGAGCAGCCGCTGAGCTGCCAACAGGTGGCAGGATGGCTCAGCCTAAAAAAAAAAATATATATATATATATATATATATATATATATGTATAATTGGTTGCTAGATGGGAGGGGGGGGGGGATGAGGGTGAAGGGGAAGGGGTTAGACTGCATAAATTGGTAACTACAATATTGCCACAGGGATATGAAAGACAGTTTGGGGAATATAATCATTAATGTTGTAAATATTCTGTCAGGTGTCAGATGGACACGTCTTGTTAGGAAGACACTTCATGGACGGTGTAGAGGCCTGAACCACTGCACTGTACACCTAAAGCTGACGTTGAATAATATTGTATGTCAACTATAATTTAATATATACATAGTCACGGGATGTGGAGTATAGTGTGTGTGGGGGAATGGAGTCAATGGAATTGTAATAGATAAGTATGATGTTGGGGGTAGGGGGCAGTGGATTGGGAGATGGGGGTTATCACTCTGTGAGGGGTGAAAAGTATACCTATTGCATTGTTTTGTACACCTGAAACTAATTAAAAAATATACAGGTATAAGTGATTAGAAATGAAGGCATTTATTGGCGTAAAAAAATTACATGAGGCAGAGAGGAAAACTAATTCAACCTAAAAGAGAAGATACTAAAGCAGAAGTTAAGTATTGCTCGGATGGCCCCTTGCTTGGAGATTGGCAGGAGGCAGTGAAGGAAGCAGCAGTGGTTTTAGAAAGTGAACTCTACAGCTTCAGGTGGTGACAAAAATCATAGCTAAACTCTATCCAAAAATACAGTTCCATATTATGAATTTTAAGCTGTTTACATGTTTCTAATTATGTCACTAAATTTAAATATTATAAATCTTATTTTTAAAAACTTAAAATATTCAGTTCATGTTATACAAAATGTTTTATTTAATTTCAATATGTATTAATCAATATTGTGAACCAAAAATTTTCCAAAAGAAATCCTAGATTAAAATGGATACAGGAACAATAAACTTTGAAACTCCACTTTTGAAAGATGATTGTTATACACTTGCTTATTATACAGACAGGTAATTTATAAGTTTATAATTGGGAAATAATGAATTGAATTATATCTTGATCATAAAACTGTACATATCTATTTTTAATCTTTATTTTCTACTTAGTTTCTTTCTGTAATTAAGTGTCAAAAGTAGTAAGGAAAGCTACTATGACAATCCAATTAAAAAAAAACAAAACCCTAAACTAAAGCTGATACAGTTTATCAGCGGCTCATTTTACAATCTTAAAAATGATTGGTGACTCCAGAGCCTTTATATAGGTTATAACTATCAATACCTACTTTGTTACAAGTTAAAACTGGAAACTTCTAAAATATTAAGGAATTTAAAATAATAAACCCATTATGTTAACATTAATAACATTTTAATGAAAAAAATCTATCTTTTCCTAAACAAAAATATTAGTGAGAAAAGCAGCTGTGTAATTTACACTTTCTCCTTAATGCATGGCTTAATAAAAGAGAACTAAATATATGCTTCTGCATTCAATCTGTTATAATGTGTTGTTTTGGTTAAAGCATATGAAGAAAATCTAGCCTCATATAGGTCATAGCTGAAGAAGGAATCTTTCAATAGCCTTTGAAGATGATTGTGAATATTCTTTGGTTCTACATCAAAAGTCAGTAAGTGATAATTTCTTAAAGGTTAACTGCAACACGAAATCTATAACCACCAATGAACTTTTCATACTATGTTACATTAAATCCATTGGTCTATCTTTGCACTCTGAATGGGTCTTTCTTCACCCATGCATGACTTTATAGTTCCATGCATTGGTTCACTGAAAAACATGAATTATCCTGGTCTATCAAGTGTTGACACGTTGCATTAAACAATTAAAAGATACACGTGGTAATATCAACATCAATGTCACCAGGAAAGTCTTTAAGTATTGGGGAGTTATCAAGTTTAAGATGGTGAGTACAAGTTTTCAAAAATTCTAATTTTTACATGAAAGCTTTAATTTTACTATTGGCAACAAATGCAGTCAGCTGTTTTCCTTGAAGCAATAAACTCATTTTGTTCATTTTTATTCAAGAAATGTCTAACAAATGTCTAAGTCTAAAAAAGCTATAGTTTCTATGTTTTTCTTTGAAATAAAAATAGTATTATGTGATAAAAATGTCTAGTTTGGCTTACAATTCAAACATCTGCATGAATACTTTTCCTTGAGGCAATTATCATATTTCAATAGGCTGCAGAAATGCTTTATGTATGTTTCCGATTTTGTCACTCTGTATATGAAAAAGACAGGTACTCAAAGGTTGAGATTTAATAACATTAATAAGGTTTACTATACCATCATGGACACTCTTAAGTGAAAGCGGTTTGTTTTTTTTTTTAAGGCTGAGCTGATGGCGGGGAAAAACTCAATGACTTACTAGTATAGTTTGATACCATTGCCTCAATTCATGATAAGGCACCAGCAACTTTACCCACCATTGCTTCTACATCAGCAGTGCAAAGGTCAACACAATGCAAAAGGCAAATAACATTTTGGTATTACATGAAAATAATTTTGATATTATGGATTCCCAGAGTTCTGCAGGACACTGAGAGCCACTGGTTTAGGTAATTCAAGAAACGTAGAAAAGTCATAGAATAGGAAATATTTCATTGTGCTTCTCAAAAAAGAAACTTAACAGTGACTAGCTTCAGACCCTCCTGCTATTCATAAGGCAAAAGTGAAGATTTTAGAGCATTCTAAAAAAACTACATGCAATTCAAAGAAAAAAAGGGAAACAAGCCTCTGAAAGATGTTACATTTGGTCAAGTGCTTAATTCCAACAACGAAAAATATTTTAGCAAAGAGTTCAAAATGTTCTATTTGGGTCAAAACTGCTTAGGATTATACACATTGCATATTAATATTTATGTCTTACCTTAGCTCTAGAGGAACTGACATTTTCCATATTTTCAATGCTGCAGATACAATTCTGTGAAACTTTCCGGCAAGCCACTCTGATATAGTCCCAGAAGCTACGAGGACTTTCATAACCAAACCAGGTTACTTGACCTTCAGGAGACAAATTGTAATACAAAATAAAAGAAAACTAGACTAGAAAATTCAAAATGCAAGAACAATAAAACTCTGTGGTGTGGTATACTGGAAAGGGCACTGATCCCAATGTCAAAATGCCTTAAATCTAGTCCGGTTCTGCCTTTACCTAGTTGTGTTACTTCAGGTAATTTATTTAATGAGTCTGAATCAGTGTCCTCAACAACAAAATCAAACTAAATGAAGTAAAAAGGGTCTAGACACTAAACAATATCTTGCAGTTTAATATCCTATTATTGTAACATAGTCTTTTAGATATATCACACAGATCATTTTCCTTGTGGTTCTAATGAAGCATTAATTTAAATGTCACCAGTTGTATTCTAAAGCTTTCTCTACTCAGAAAAACAGAAAAAACCCCACCCTTTTTCTCCTCTTCATAGAGATACTTCAAACAAATGAAATAATGTGTAGTCTATCCTATAAGTAAATATAATAAATTAGAATCCTACATTAACTAATCATTCATAATCTTCTACCCAATCATTCTCACTTATAAAGCCATAAAACTCTCCTGTAACTACCATTCATCTGCTCTCTTCTAGTCACCAACCCATAAAAAGTCCTTCAGGCATTTACTATTCTTTCAAATTTGAGTAATTATGTGTCTATTTATGAACAAATGTTCTTTTGTGTATTTCTTATGTTATATTAATATTTCTATGCAGGATTTTTAGTAGATCTATGGGAACCATTTTGTACTTTTAGTATTTTTAAATGGGATATGAAAGACATCTCAATACTTACAATTGTCTGGAATGATTAACCTTATCTAGGAAAGTTGTTTAATCTTAATGTAGAAAGATTAGCTTTTATATTTTTAAATCTATGCTTGTTTGTTTTCAATTATTTATCTCAAACCTTCCTTTCCCCAGTAATAACTCCTCTCTAATCAACATCAAAAAGTGTTCTTGCCAGCAAGTGCCATTTTAATGGAGCAGTGTCGGAAATAATATCTGAGTGGTTTCCAAGCACATCAGCCCGTAAGAGGAACTGGGCTTCTTTTAAAAAATACTCATGCCTGGGTTCCACCAAAACTAAGTGATCAGAATCTTTAAGGGAGAGGCCAGACATTGGTATTTTTAAAAAGATGCCCTTGGTATTTCTAATAATATGATGAATCAACCAATTGAAAGGTCATATATGGTGCTAGGTTACTCCTATAATTCAGGAAATTTTAAAGGCCTCCTCTTCGTGTAAGCCCTGTGTAATCTCTACAGTGAGCCAATCCCTCTCTATGTGCTGGCATAGCACCCTGTGCTTACTTATCCTTATAATTGCCTGTTTACTTGATTGTCTCACATATCAGGTGGTGAAATCACTAAGGCAGAAATTGTGTCTTTAAATTGATCTCTAGCATTGACACAGTGCTTGGTTCACAGTAGGCACTGAATAAATATTTGTTAAACAAGTCAATTGGTAAATCAGCACAAAGCAAATCTTTATTGCAATGCATATAAAAATTTGAATTTAAAAAATCTAATTAGTATATTTTTATAGTGACAGTTCAATGACAAACTGGTATAAAAATGACTCCATGCTAGATTACAAATATCTAATATCCTGAACAAATATACTTACTTTTGTATATGAATAAAAATATAAAAGCATCTACAAATACTTACTCAAATATCTCTTTATCATCAAATACTACTACCAACAGATAGAAATCTATAGGAATATTCATAATCTCCCTTCTTCCTCTCAATCTCTCCCCATCGCTTTCCTTTGTCCCCTCTCCTCTTTAGTTGAAAAAGTTCCTGAAACTTTCTCAATACAGTTTGTCTTTAGGGCAATTTTCATGACATCAATTTGTTAGCCATTCGGAGAGAAGGCAGGATGCCTAGTGGTTAAGCATATGGGATTTTGAGTCTGGTGGATTTGAATTAGATCACTTTCTAGCTATGCAATCTTGAGCAAATCACTTCACTCTGTAAGTCTGAGTTTCTTCTAAAATTGACAATAATTGTAGTACCTACATGATAACACTTACAGATTAGACATGTTATGTGCAACAATTGGTATACAGTCCAGTACAGATGTTAATAATTACTAGTATTGTTATTACTACTGTCATACAAATAGTTAAGGGACCCATGCTCCCCTTGCATCACAAAATGGGAATGAGATACAAACTTAAGTTTTTCCCATCACTTGCTTAGAATCTAGAAAAATCTTTAAAATTTACTCCCTAATCCAACCTTTTCCCATATCGACCATTCTAAATTTGTTTCTCTAAAATGTAACTAGTCTCAGATAATTTTCTTTGGCTTCTATTAATTGGGAACATTCCAAAATTTTAAAAAAGTACAGTTACCAGACTTCCCTCAGGAAACACTGGCAGGGATTTTTTTTTTTAAAGGGAGAATCACAAGGTTTCTCTGGTGACTTTATTTTAAATCTCATGAGTTTGACATGGCTGAGGAAAATTTATGAGAAGTTTTATAGCAGAGCTGTTGAAAACCAAAAGAATATAACAAAGTCCGATTTGGGAGAAGAAACAAAGATATAGAAAAACTAAAAATTGAGAATTGGGTTAAACAGAGAAGGAACGGGCACTAAATCCTTAGGACTCTTTGCTATGTGTAGGATATGCTATCTATAAGACTTTCACCCAAAAGGTAATGAGAAAATTTCCCAGATTACAAAACGAGAAACTAAGCAATTAACAGAATGCCATATTATCATGATTTGCAGGCTCTTAAATAAACCAGTAGTATCTTCGTAACACTTCTCTCTGCTTAACAAACTAGATGTGAGGATGACTTGTCTTGATTCTGCCTTCCTTCCTCTTCTACGTGCACCATTTCCAAAGTGAAGTGAAGTTCTTAAATCAAGACACTGAATTTTTCACATTCTGAAGGATCTGCTTTGATTAAGAGAAGGTGGATTCCCTTGTTAAAACTTCCAAGCAAACTGTCACGTAAATTGTCTGTACATCCTAGAATTCTACTTAAATAATTAAATAATTTCTGCATCTATGAAAAGGGCTGAATTTAATGAAAAATAATAGAAGTATTCGATTGGTTATTTGAGATATTATTACTTGAATATCATGTTTACTTAAACACAGATTAACTGATGGCAAAAGATGTACTTGCACTATTTGTCACCAGTATTCAACAGGAAAATTTAAAAAACAAAGCTACAAGCCGATCATGCCTTTAAAAATAACTACTGAAGTAATAAATAATCATTCCCAAGGTATTCTCATTTCCTTTAAAAATAACCACAAAAGCAAATCACATTACATGAAACTGACTAGTCTGTATCTTGAAGAAATTTTATTCCAGAGAATATGCTGTCATTAACACTTCTCGTTTTAAAGCTCTTGATGAGTATAGGTGTATAATATGCTTTCAATTATATACATTGTTAGAAGTGGACTTTTTACCAATTACAAAGTTAAACAAGCTTTTCAAAAATTATTCCCATTCCATCAATCCAACTCTAATTCATTTTAGGCACAGAAGTAAGTGGTAAAAGTTTGCTGTACTAAAAGGTGATCTGTTACAAACCAGCCATGTGATGTCTTTCCCACTAAACTGCCTCAATTTCAGCACCTAAAAATAGCATGTGATCTCTAGGATCCAATGTTATTCTAAAATTACTCTTCTACATTATTTAAGTTAGACATCTATTCACTTCACATAATACGTTTGTGTTTTGCTTATATCTTATTTTATGGCCAGAATGAAACCTGAGAACAATGACTAAAATTTCTAAAGTGGTTCTCTACTAAGTAGTGGCTAATGACATATCACCTTTTGATACTGTAATATAAAATATAAATGAATCTGTTAAGTGCTTTCCTTTCTTCACCCTTTGTATTAGTGCTCTGCTATATAAAGAGCAAACGAAAAACTGGTCTCACAAGCTGAAGTTCTGTTAGCATTAAAATACATCACCTAGATGACAATACCAAAGAGCTGTTATTCATCTAGACAAGCAAAATAGTCACATCAAATTTTAATAAGTCATTCTAATATCACTGCAAATGTTTTCAGATAAAGGAAATAGATTACATGTGGATATATTGCTGCCAATATATTAATATATATTTAACTTTCCACCTTAAACTTTGTAGCAGCAATCCTAAATTTCTTAATGCTAGTTTATAAAATCGGTTTAATATTTTCCACTATCTCTTTACTAAACAGGGAAAATTCCCATTTCTGTAAGAGATTAGAATCTTCTCCTTCTTAAAAAAAGTAGCATTATTGGTTGAGGTTCATATTTATTTAGATCACTCAGCTTTGAAGGTAAAATTATGACTTAATTTTTAAAATAAATTCTCATATTAATGTTAAAAAAAAACAAATTTAAATACTTAAAAAAATAACTTTACACTTTAAGCTGAATCTTTTATGTGTGTGTGTGTGTGTGTGTGTGTGTGTGTGTTGGCAGCTCATCGACAGCTCAGCTCAAGCCAGGAATTGAACTGGCGACCCTGTTGCTCTGAGCTCGCACTTTTGAGCGAGCTCTTAACCAAATGAGCCACTCAGCCAGCCCCTTAAGCNGGAGAATACAAGAGGGAAAATAATACACAGGAAACTCACTTTTATAAAGGTTCTTTTTCAAATTTTGATGTGTCCCCCCAAAATGGCTGTTACTGTTTACTTTTCAAAGTATACAAGTAGTTGCTTTTTGTATTCTGTCCAGAGTTTTTAGCTGCAATCAGGAGGCGAGTGCTATGGACTGAATTGTGTCTACCCAAAGTCATATATTGAAGTCCTAACACCAATGTGACTGTATTTGGAGATAAGTCTTATAATGAGGTAATTAAGGTTAAATGAGGTCATAAGGGAAGGATTCTGATCTGTTATGATTAGTGTCCTTATAAGAAGGGCCAAAGAGAGCACTTTTTTTCTTTGTCATGTGAGGACACAACAAGAAGGCAACTATCTACAAGCCAGGAAAATAATTCTCACCAGAATCTAAACTAGTCTTGGAGTTCCTAGCCTCCAGAACTGTGAGAAATAAATTTTTGTTGTTTAAGCCACCTGGTCTGTGGAATTTTGTTAGAGCAGTCAAGCAGACTAAAACAGTCAGGATAGTAGTGGTGTACTCCATAAGTTGGGTCAGCTTTTTCCATTGTAACTTCTGAAGACTATAAGGTGGTAAAGTAAACAACATACTAAAAGACAAGATAAATAAAACCCATGCTGTCTGAAAAAGGATAAAAGAAAAATAAGTTTTCTTAGGAAATTTGGCAGAGATAAGAAAAATGAAATGAAGAGTTCAGAACGCAGTAATGCATAATAGAAGGAGAAAAACCACCTACAGAAAAAGCTTATTAAGAACTGACTGGATCAAAGGAAATAAAAAGGAAACAGAAGAAAGAATGCAGCTGAACTGAAAAATGAAATGGCTACTCAAATAATAGCTTCAATGGGTAATAACCAGGAGTAGACCTCATGATCAAAAAGAAATGAACCTTCTGTCTATTGGAATAAAAAAGTAATTAAAAGTCAAGTCTAGGGCATGGAAATGCGTGGATTTATGTAAAGAGAATGACATAGGAAAAAGGGGTGCTTAAACTTAAAAAATATACATATAATACATTATATACTATATTACATAAATATTAATACATCATATGATTACATATTACTATAGTATATGTGATATAATATATAATATACAGATAAATATACATATGTCTGAGTATTTTTTAATGAGATATAATTTTTAACTACATGACAATAGAGACTACCTAAAAGGAAGTAATAGATACTTAACAAGGATAACTTGCAAAGAAGAAAGGAGGAGAAAGCTTTGGAACTCACTTTAGAGATAGCAATCATTTGTCTATGAAGTGGAAAACACGAAATTTTAGGAAAATTTTCCTGCTATCCAACACAAAACAATAGAAAATTAGAAATCTGGATAAAATAAAACATATACTTTTAAACATAGTAAGGACATGAAAAAAATGACAGAAATATATAAAAGGCCAAAAANATGAATTCATTTTCAAATACTGAAACATCCTTCCATTACAGAGATTGATTTATTAATACTTATTGCAGGTTCCAGTATCTATGTCCATGAGGGGTATTGGTATGTGGTTTCTTTCTCTTGTAATATTTTGTCTAGTTTTGCATCAGGCTAACGCAGACCTCATAAAATGAGTTGAGATGTATTCTCTCTTCTTTTCTGGAAAAGATTGAATTTGTTCCAATCAACAGTGAAACCACATAGGCTTAGAGTTTTCTCTGTTGGAAAGTTTTCAACTAATAATTCAATCTTTTCAGTAGATTTAGGGGTAGTCAGGTTATCTACTTCTTCGTAAGTCTTGTTAGGGTTTGTCTTTCGAGAAATTGGTCCATTTCACCCAACTTGTCAAATTTATAGTCAGAACTGTTTACAGTATTCACTAAAGTCTTCTAGATATAGAGTCTGTAGTAATATGTTCTCTTTCATTCTTGAAAATGATAATTTGTGTCTCCTGTTTTCTTGGTCATTCTAACTAGAGGTTTATACATTTTATTAGTTTTCAAACAATGAGCCTTTCGTGTAATAGTTTTATCTATTGTTTTTGTATTTTTAAATTTTATTGTTTTCTGCTTTTACCTTTATTATTTCCTTCTTTCTGCTTGTTTGGATTTAATTTTCTCTCTTTTTTTTAATATCTTAAGGTGGTATATTAGATTATTGACTTTAGACCTTTCTTCTTTTTTAAGTTTTGAATACTTTAGATATCCCTCTAAGTACTGTTTTAACTTCATCCTAAATTTTTGATATTAGGTATTTTCATTTTTCGTTCAGTTCAAAATACTTTCTAATTTCCCTTGAGACTTCCTCTTTGACCCATGAGTTATTTACAAGCCTTTTTTAAAATTTCCAAATATTTGGTGATTCTTCAGATCTTTCTGTTCTTAATTTCTAGTTTAAATTCTGTTATGGTCAGAGAACATACTTTGCATGATTTCACTTCTTTTAAATTTGTTAAGATTTGTGATATGGCTCAGAATAAGGTCTTTTTAAATGTTCCATTTGCCCTTGAAAAAAATATAAATTCTGCTAATGTTGGGTGGGGTGTATTATAAACATCAATTAAGTCGGTTGATAATATATTGTTCAGATCTTTTATATTCTTACTGATTTTCTGTCTATTAATTATTATAAGGGGCATACTGAAGTTGCCAAGTACAATTGTGGATTTTCCTACTTTCTACTTCTCCAGTCAGTTCTATCAGCTTTTGCTTTTTGAGGCTCTGTTGTTAACTGCATACATTAGGATCTGTTATGTCTTCCTCATAAATTGACTCTTTTTTATTATGTAAATGTTCACCTTCAATCCCATCCCCACAATTTTCCCTATTCTGAAATGAACTTTCTGATATTTATATAGTCACTCCAACTTTCTTTCAATTAGTTTCTGCATGGAATATCTTTTTCTAACCTTTTTAACATATCCATCTCACTATAAAGTGGA
>NW_017731910.1:1176900-1194822 GCF_001890085.2 Hipposideros armiger | reverse complement strand
GCACCAAAACATAGAAAGCAAATATAGACATATCTATGAGAATAGGTTGATAAATTCATCAGAATAATACAAATTTTAAACTTCTAAGTTATTAATCAAACTGACAAAAATGTGACTAACATTTGAAAAACATAATCAACAATTACAGAATACACATTCTCCTCAAGATGGAATATTTATTAAGAGTAACCACAGACCATTAATCAAATCTTACAAATTTCAAATATCTGCCATACAGATCAAATTCTCTGACCATAATACAATCAACATAGAATTAAAAATGAAAAGGTAAAAGCTCCAATTTTCAGAAATGTTAACAATAAACTTCCAAATAATATATAAGCCAAAGAAGAAAAAAATTTTTTAATGTAAAAATCACTTTTTTTGAAAATGAAAATATTACATATCCAAACTTGTAAGTGTAGCCAAAGCAGTACTTGGAGAGAAGGCTAAAATTTAATCTACTAAGAGTCCAACATAAACAAAATAAACTCAAAGAGGATATAATGAAGGAAATAATAATGCCATTAGCATACATAAATCATCAACAAAGCCATAAGTTAGTTATTTGAAAGATGAATAAAATTGACAAATATCTGGCAATACTGCATAGGAGAAAAGAGAAAAAGAACTAATAATCAATACTATTGATTATTTAATCAATAATCAATATTGGATGCAAAAAGATGCAAAAGAAAAGCAACTAGCTGACATTTGTGTGGAAAATAATACCAGGTATTCACTGATGGAATTTTTGTTTAACGTCTCAGCAGCAGCGTGAATAAATATGCTTCAGAGAGGAGGATAGTTGGCAAATGATGAGGGTACAGTAGGTTTTCATTTTTATTTTTTATTTTTTTAAAGATTTTTATTGGAAATTGGGGGATGGGAACAGCGCTGGGAAATTGGGGGAAGGGGAACAAACAAGTTGCTGTTGTTTTGTTCTTCAGTCTAGTNAACCCCCAACCTCTGACTGGATAATCACTGATCCTATTCTCTGACATTATAATTTGGCCTTTTCTAGAATGTCATATAAATGGAATCATACAGTATATAACCTTCAGAGTCTCTTGTCTTTCATAATTCATTTGAGATTCATTCATGTTGTTGTGTGTAGAAAAAGGTTTTTCGTTTTTATTACTAAGTTTCTCCATTGTACAGATACATGACTATTGGTTTATCCATTAAACACATGAAGGACATTTAGGTTATTTCCAGTTTTTAATGATTATGAATAAAACTGCTATAAAGCAAGTCTTAGTATAATCATAGACGTTTTCTTTCACTTCTCGAGTAAAGGAGTGAGACTGCTGGAAAACCATTTTGCATTCATTCCCACCAATAATGTAAGTAGCTTATGAGAATTCAAATTTCCTCATATCCCACCAGAACTTGGTATAGGTACATAATAGCCTCTGATTGTGGTTTTAATTGCATTTCCTGAATGACTAATGATGTTGAGCAGCATTTTATATGTTTACTTGCCACTTGTGTATTTTCTCTGGTGACGTGTCTGTTAACATTTTTTGCCCATTTTTAAATTGGGTTGGTGGTTTTCAGACTATTATGTTTTTATAGTTCTTTGTATATTCTAGATACAAGCTTTTTGTCAAATATGGGGTTTGCAACTATTTTTCTCTCAGCCAAAGCTTGTCTTATTCTTTTAACTGTGTCATTTGGAGGACCACAGTTCTTAATCTTGATGATGTCTACTCTATTATTTTTTGCTTTTGTGGATTGTGCTTCTAGTGTTGTATCTAAAATCTATTTGCCTAATTGAACATAATAAAGATGTTCATATTTTTGCTTAAGATTTTTATACTCTTACATTTAATCTACAATCTACTTTGAATTAGTTCTTGTATATGTTGTGAGGTGTGGCTCAAAGTTCAAAGGTATCCCATTGTTCCAGCAGTATTTATTGAAAAAGATTATCATTTCACCAGTGAATTGCCTTTCATCTTTGTCAAATACTAATCAAGCATATTTGTGCATATCTATTTCTGGACTCTCTATTCCATTCCATTGATATATATGTATGTATGTATGTATGTATGTATGTGTATTCTTTCACCAATAACATACTGTTTTAATCACTATCTTGAAAGTAAGTCTTGAAATTGGATAGTTTGTGTAATTTTTTCTTCCTTTGTGAAATTGTTTTGCCTAGTTACTTTGTGTAGCTATATAATCAGTTTAATATATACAAAAAAGCCTGCTAAGACTCTGATTGAAATTGCATTGATCAATTGCATCTTTAGATCAATATGGAGAGAACTGACATCTTAACAGTGTTGAGTTTTAGAATTATCCCATCCAAAATCTCAACAGTACTAAGGTTCTGCAGATGCCTGCTACAGACTAAATGTACAGAGATGTTGAGCCCAATCTCCAAAATGACAGTATGTGGAGGTAGGGCCTTCAGGAGGTGATTAGGTCATGAGCCCTCATGAGTATTAGGGCCCTTATAAAAGAAACCCTAGAAAGCTCCCTCACTCCATCTGCCACTTGAGGACAACGAAAAAATGGCAATCTATGAAACAAGAAGCAGGCCCTCACCAGGCCCTCACCAGACATCGAATCCGCCAGTGCCTTAATCTTGGATTTCCCAGTCTCCAGAACTGTGTGAAATAAAATGTTCTTGTTTATTGTCTATGGTATTCTGTTACAGCAGCCCAGACTAACACAATGCCCTTCAAGGAAGTTCTTTTCTAATACCTAGTTGGCAGAGAGGTTTTATAACAAATGGATGTTGACTCTCGTCAAATGATATTTTATGCCTCTATTGAGATGATTCTGTAACTTTTATTTTTTAGTCTGTTAATAAAATGAAATACATGAATTCATTTTCAAATACTGAAACATCCTTCCATTACAGAGATTGATTTATTAATACTTATTGCAGGTTCCAGTATCTATGTCCATGAGGGGTNGATACATTCTACAACATGGATGAACTTTGAAACATTATGTTATGTGAAAGAAGCCAAACAAGGAAGGCCACATGATTTCATTTACATGAAATGCCCAGAATAAATTCATAAGGACCAGAAGGGGATTAGTACTTTCCAGGGAATGGGGGAGGATAGAAAACAAAGTGGCTGCTTAATGGATACTGAATTTCATTTTAGGGTGACAAAAATGTTCTGGAACTAGACAATACTGACAGTTGCACAACATTTTGAATATATGAAAAGCCAATGAATTGTGTATACTTTAAAATGATTAAAATAGTGAATTTATGTTATATAAGTTTAATTTCAAGTTTTAAGATAAAAAAACCAAAATAAATTGAAAAATATAGTTCGGCCAACATACTAAGGGCAAAATACATATCATAACAAAGAAAATATAAATATATGTACATATTCAAATATATATAAAATAGATATACAAATTTGCCAGCTAAAATTATATCTGGGATGCTTGAAAGTTTTTATTAACACTTCCTGTAGCTTTATAACTTGAATCTCTTGTCATTTTTATGGGGAAGAGGCAAGGTAAAAAATGATTGGTAGTCCAAGAAGACAAAAGTATATATACAGAAAGAATTTAATTTGAGAGGTTAAAGAGGAATTATGATAGGACATTTTTCTTTTCTTTCTTTCCTTCCTTCCTTTTACTTTTAAATATAGTAGAACATTAATAGGAATGTAAGCAAAGCCAAGTAGTCTATATGGCTGTTAGGGGACAAAAACCTTAAAATGAAAAAAAGAGGCTTTTCAAAAGACACCAGAAAAACAAGAAATGATGAGGGCTATAAGCTAAAGAGTAAATAAAGTATAGTAATATGACTTCAATTAAAAAAGATATACAAAGAGTATGGAATTTTGAGTGATAGTTAAAATTTTCCAATTATTAAACTTTTTCACCATACTTGGTTTAGAGACTAAGGCAATTTAACTAAACTAAATTTACCATGCTACATATAACCTTGGATGTGTTAAGAATTCCTTGAATATTATGATTTTCTGAGAAACAAAATCTGCTGAAGTTTTCCTAAATTTCCAAGTACGTAACTTAAAAGGGTGTTTCTCAGAGCGGCTTTGTCCATTGTCTAAAAGCCAAACTCTGGTAATCTTCAGAGCCACTTTCTTATCTATTCTATCATGTTTTGGCCTGAGTAGATGAGTTTTTATTGGGTAAGTTGCGTTCATATGTTACTACAGAAACAATTCAAGTCTCATTTTGTGTGCAAACCAAGTATCAAAAGTTGGAAAAGCTTCAAAAATGAACAAAGAAAATTCAAAAGCCAAATGCACAGGTTTATCTTTACCCATTGTTTTTAACAGTGTTTATGCTGCACTTCAAAAGGTGGCCCCATGGGGAGGTAACTGTTTATCATCTAAATCAGGAAGAGCTTTGAGGTTCAAGCCAGTGTTCCTGAGAAATGCTTAGGTATCATAACAGTTCAGTTGGATTGGAGAAATTCTAAAATGTCAAGTTACAGGCGTTCTAATACATTTTAAGAGTCTGAATCCAGATGCTATCAGAAAAAAAAAAATACCCAGAGAGTCTTATTGTTGCATCAAGAATTCTATTTTCCAATAAACATTCACTGAGTGCCCACCATATCCCAGGTATTGCTCTAGAAATTTNAACAATATTATTTTCCTTTCTATGTGGCCATTTTCTATTTTTTAACAGTCTCTGAAATAAAAATTAGAATATTAGATTATATAAACAAGCACCTCTTTAAAATTAGAAAACCAGAAAGATTTAGGAACTGAAATTATGATGCTCTCCAAAAATGAAGTCCATTAAATTGTGAAATCTTTTCCCTGTTCTATAAAATGGAAGATATTTAATTCCTTTAAATTAGCAATATTAGAGCATTTAAAACAGTGATTTTAAGAGATTTTATTTCTTTTAATTTATTGAAGTGACAATGGTTAGGCTCCAAGTGTACATTTCTATAATACATCTATAGTGTGCTTGTCACTCAGTCAGTTCTCCTTCCATCGCCATATATATTTGACTCCCTTTACTCTCTTCTACCACCCCCCCGCTTACCCTCTGGTAACCACTAAACTATTGTCTGTGTCTATGAGTTTTTGTCTATTTGCTGTTTTATTCCTTTGTTGTTTTCAGTTTTAGATCCCACAAATCAGTGAAGTCATATGGCTCTCGACTTTTTCTGATTTATTTGCTTAGCAGAATAATCTCAAGATCTACCCATGTTGTCGCAAATGGCACTATTTCATCTTTTCTTATAGCAGAATAGTATTCCATTGTGTATATGTACCACATCTTCTTTATCCAATCATCTATGGAAGGACACTTTGGTTGTTTCCATGTCTTGGCCACCATGAATAATGATGCAATGAACATTGGAGTACATGTACCTTTATGGATAAATGTTTTCAGATATTTTTTTGGTAGATACCCAGGACAAGAATTGCTGGGTCACATGGTAATTCTATTCCTAATTTTTTGAGGAACTGCCTTCCATAGTGGTTGCACCAATCTGTATTCCCACCAACAGTTTATGAGGGTTCCTTTATCTCCACAGCCTCTCTAACACTTGTTATTATTTGTCTTGTGGATGATAGCCATTTTAACCAGTGTGAGGTGATATCTCATTGTGGTTTTGACTTGCATTTCCCTAATAGCTAGTGAAGTTGAACATTGTTTTCATGTATCTGCTGGCCATTTATATGTCTTCTTAGGAGAAGTTTCTGTTCATATCCTCTACCCATTGTTTAATTGTTTAATTGGATTGTCTGTCTTTTTGTTGTTGATTTGTATGAGTTCCTTATATATATTTTGGATATTAGCCCCTTATTAGAGGTACTGTTTGCAAATATCTTCTCCCATTCAGTTGGTTGCCTCTTTCTTTTGTTGATAGTTTCTTTTGCTGTGCAGAAGCTTTTTAGTTTGATATAGTCCCATTCATTTATTTTAGCTTTTACTTCCCTTGACTTAGAGGTCAAATTCATAAAATCCTCTTTGAACCCAAGGTCCATAAGTTTAGTATGTATGCTTTCTTCTATGAAGTTTATTGTTTCATGTCTTATGTTTAGGTCTTTGATCCATTTAAAAGTGAAGTTCATGTAAAATAAACTTGAAAAATTCTCCAGATGTAACAAAGTTTCAAACTATTAATAAATCTCTTATTCTGTAAATATTTCAATTTAAGGTTAAAATGTCTCCTTGAAAATTCTGTTTTGGTTATAAAATATAAAGACCATTTGGTGTACATCTCTAACGTCTAAATACTTGAGATACTTGTCTTGCTTTTCACCCAGAAATGCCTACAGCAAATATAGTAATTAAGAGTACTGGGCCGGCCGAGTGGCACAATGGTTAAGAACTNTTTTTTGCTAAATCTCTTAGTGTTTTTACAGTCAATGCTTTAGGGGTTATAATATAAAACCTAACTTTCAACAGTCTACTTACAGTTAATTATTTTACCATTTCAAGTAAAATATATCACCAGATAGGTCCCTTTACTTTACCCTCTTTGTTTTAAATGTCATTTATATTATAAATGCAAACACTAAAACCTCCCAAGCAATGTTGTAATTTTTGCTTTCAACAGTCATATTTTAAAGACCTAAGAAAAAAACATCTGGTATATTTACTCAGATATTTACCATTTCTGTTATTCTTTTTTCATTCATGAAGCTCCAGTTTTCCCTCTGGTATCATCTCTCTATAGTTTGAAGACCTTTCATTATCATTTTTTTTTTAGAATAGGTCTACTAATAATTTTTAGTTTTCCTACATCTGAGTATTTCCTTATTTTGCCTTAATTCCTGGGGTATATTTTCATAGGATATAGAACTCTGAATTACTAGCAATTCTTTTCCTTCAGAACTTGAAAGATATTGTTCCTCTGTCTTCCATCTTCCATGGTTCCTGATGAAAAATCTGAGTCGTCTGAATTGTTGTTCCTATATGTAATGTATTCTATTTTTCTGGCTGCTTTCAAGATTTTTTCTTTATTTTTTATCTTCAGAAGCTGATTATGATGTATCTGGGAGTAGTTAACTATGAATGTATCTTTTTAGAGGTTTTCTGATCTTCTTGAATCTATAAGTATACATAGTTCTCAAATCCAGGAACTTATTGCTATTATTTATTCAAATGTATTTTCTGTACAAATCTCTTCCCCTTCTCCTCTGAGATTCCAATGACACTAATTTTATATCTTTTGCTATTGTCCAAAAGGTCAATTTCTGTTCTTCAGTTTGAATAATTTCTATTGATCTGACACACCTCTGTTATCTCCATTCTTCTATAGAGCCCAATCTAGTGAAAGTTTTATTTCAGATATTGTACTTTTATGTTGTAAAATTTCCATTTGGTCCTTTCTTAGGTTTTTATTTCCCAATTCAGAACTTCTATTTTTCTATTCATTTCAAAAATGTTTACCTTACATCAACAGGCATGGTTATAATATGGCTGCTTTAACGTCTTTGCTTGGTAATTAATCTCAGGATTGCCATCTATGATTATCTTTTCCCTTGAGAATTGGTCATATTTTCCTGGTTCTTCATAGATGAATTAATTTTGGGTTTTATACTAGATTAATTTAATATGGTCTTTAGAGTCTAAATTCTGTTAAAATCCTCTGGAGTATGCTGATTTTTGTTTTGGTAGGCAATTAATCCAGTTAGATTCAGATAGCCCAAGTTCTTTCTTGCCTTATGTGGGCAAAGGTTCCAATATAAATTCAGTATAGCTGTTTCTATGCTTCTTTGGGACTTACCCATATACATGCCACTCTGGGACTTGGCAGTGGTTTGTATCCTAATATAGTTCTCAAAATCTTGGATGTGAGTCCAGGACCTATGATGGTCATTAGCATAGAGAATTAGGGCATTATTCCCTTTTCCAGCTCTCCCTTCCTTGATACACTCTCCAGCTCCCAGATCCCTTCTTTTCCTAGTTCCTCTAACCTGATAAAAGGTTTCCTCAGACTTTTAACAGTGTTGCACAGTTCTGGGTAATTCCAACCATTCTTGGGAGGAAGCAGCAAGGAAAAAGACAAAAAACGGAAGCCCCCAACACTCTATGGCTCACAGAGGCTCTTCCTGATCCTCTGGCCAGAAAGGGAAGGTCAGTGTTGGGAGTTTTTGCTGTCTGTATCCACAGTACAATTAAGGACCAAAGCCCCCTCAGATTAAAGCGGAGAATACAAGAGGGAAAATAATACACAGGAAACTCACTTTTATAAAGGTTCTTTTTCAAATTTTGATGTGTCCCCCCAAAATGGCTGTTACTGTTTACTTTTCAAAGTATACAAGTAGTTGCTTTTTGTATTCTGTCCAGAGTTTTTAGCTGCAATCAGGAGGCGAGTGCTATGGACTGAATTGTGTCTACCCAAAGTCATATATTGAAGTCCTAACACCAATGTGACTGTATTTGGAGATAAGTCTTATAATGAGGTAATTAAGGTTAAATGAGGTCATAAGGGAAGGATTCTGATCTGTTATGATTAGTGTCCTTATAAGAAGGGCCAAAGAGAGCACTTTTTTTCTTTGTCATGTGAGGACACAACAAGAAGGCAACTATCTACAAGCCAGGAAAATAATTCTCACCAGAATCTAAACTAGTCTTGGAGTTCCTAGCCTCCAGAACTGTGAGAAATAAATTTTTGTTGTTTAAGCCACCTGGTCTGTGGAATTTTGTTAGAGCAGTCAAGCAGACTAAAACAGTCAGGATAGTAGTGGTGTACTCCATAAGTTGGGTCAGCTTTTTCCATTGTAACTTCTGAAGACTATAAGGTGGTAAAGTGAACAGCATACTAAAAGACAAGATAAATAAAACCCATGCTGTCTGAAAAAGGATAAAAGAAAAATAAGTTTTAGGAAATTTGGCAGAGATAAGAAAAATGAAATGAAGAGTNTTAATTAAAAATATTTTATAATTCTGAAAGAATATAGCTCCCATCTTCCCTTTTACATTTTGAGATTTATGTTTCTGATGTATATATATATTTACTGATTTAAAAAAGCCAAAGTCAGCATCCCTTTACTTACTTACTGGTAAAAATTTCTCAAAGATTCTAAAGTTTAACGACATAGAGATTAAGCAAACAAATTTAATGCCTAGATGCTTCTTTATAGATTAAAATACCATCTAGTAACCTTTGAAGATGGGCTATCATTTTTTTTGTGGGGGGACAGGAAGTATAGTTTTTATTGGTGGGTGTAAAGAGGAGGCAGTGCCAAGACTCATGAGTGTAGGGCCCACCATTTGTCCAGGGGGCCACAATTAGGGATGTATTTGACCCCATGGCCTACCTTTTAATTAAAGCTTTTAATTACTTATAGAAAGTGACTCTGCTCCTTGTATGTGGCAATTAATGCACTCAATGTTTTTAATCCATTCTAGAAATGGTATAAACCTGAAAATAGAGAGACTTTTGCAGGGATGTAGGCCAAAAGATTAGGCATTCACAAAGTCAGTTTCGTGTTTCTCAAATATGGCATAGTTGCTATCTAAATGACACCAGACTGTATGGTTTCTAAAATTTAAAGTTTATTAAAAAAAGAGTTGTTGGGATAATAAATAATACATTGGAACAGTTACCTTTTAGCCGGTGAGTTAGAATCTGTTCCAAAATAGCTGCAAAATTGTTAAATTCGGGAGAAGAATCATCAATTGTCTCAAAGCAGGACCGATCAATCANCATATCAATGTGTAGACCTGAAGGAATCAAGTGTGATTTGTTTCAGTAGTGAATAAGTCTTACTGTAATCTTTAAAAATATTGAGCATTTCTTTTTTAATTAAAAAATATAATAAAAGTTTAGGTAATAAGTACAGAGGTCTAGCAGTGTTTTACATACAGCAGGAACTCAATGAAAACGTTCTGGATAAGTGAATAAAGAAATGCACTCCTCTGGGAGAAAGGAAATTTAGGAATATATTCCCACTAATGGTAACTGGCATCAGTTACCACTGATAGTGCTCATTGTATGTTTTACCGACCGAGTGGTTTTAGAAAATTCACACAGCTTGCACAAGTCCCTGGTTTGCATGTAATACAAATATTAAACTGCAGTTATAAAATTTAGGAAATAGACAAAAAGTCTTATATCATTAAGAGTTCTAATCAAGATATACTTGATTAATAGTGCTTAAAACCATTGAACTTAATAGAAATATGGAGGGGGTGGCATGGGAGGAAGGAGAGTAAATGGATTATTATATTGTGTGGGTTTTCAAAAATATTTTAATTTAAAAATTAGCATAAGCATACTTGTGCCCTCTGAATTAACAAAAACAAAAACAGAAAGCTTTGCAAAACCCATGCAATGTACTAAAAAAGATCACTTAACTGATATAGCCCTCCCCAGTAAGTCAATTCCATGCTCCCGTGCAGCTCAGTGGCGGGAGACATCACCAGCATAGAGTACCTTGAAGAGGTATTTGGAGATGAGCCAGCCATCTGCAACTTTGGGAAATCTCTTTAAAAAAAAAATAAACAACAACAACACACAGAGATTTAAGAAACCTGCCATCAACTTTATAATTGCAAACTGAATACCCCAAATAAGATGGCTACACATAATTTTGACACAGTAAACACTAAACTCAATTAAGATGAATATGAGTTATACTCAGCACATCAGTCAAGCTGGTTCCTTGAAGCCTATTCTACTGGAGAGACTAGGATGTATGGAAGTCACTGAAATAAGTGAGAAGCAATTGTTCCATTTACTTCCACCTCCATCATTCTTTCTCAGATATAATAAATTGGTAACAGAATGCAAAATGAGAAAAGCTTGACTGGATTTGCTAGATTTGCACCTCAGAATTTATAAATTTGGTTAGGAAAGTTCCTTATTGAACTACTGGCTCAAAAAGTTTAACTTTAAAAATAAATACACTTTTTTACTGTTAACTTTTCTAAATAGTTATAAACAAATTCACTTTGAATTTGAGTTCTCTCTCTCTCTTTTTTTTTTTTGGCCTAAGAAGAGTTAAAATTTGTATGAATTATGAGACTAGAACTTAGATATTTGGTAAATGTTATTCAGTTTAACCAATGTTGACGAAATGCCTACTCGATGTAAAATCTGTTTTATTTCCTACAGCAGTTTCCAATTATTGCTTAACAATAACCATCTGGAAAAGTACTATAAATTCTTACTATGTTGTTTGGAAATTCCTCATATAATTATACAGGAAAACTGCAAAGCCAAATTTCTGAAGTCACACTCACAACAAATGGTACTTCCTTCTCATAAGAAAACACTGAAATCTCCAGTAGGACATGGTCATACACCTTTCCAAATACTTAGACCCTTTATGAAACCAAACAAAAACTAAACAAACACAGTAATGTATGAAAATGTAAGGAAGGAGTTATGTACAGTTGTGCTATTGGCTACATTTGTGTCTCTACCATTCATTCTCTATCCTCCAGCCTCCATTTGTAACATCTTAAACAAATATTAAATTTGGAAACACATATCCAAAAAAATAATTTGGTACCTTAGTTGTAGCCCATATTAGAACATAATGCTCTTACTACAATACAATGACAATAAAAATGAAAATTTCTCAGCATTGAAATGTAAATCAGACAGAATGTTTTTCATGGCAAATATTAAGAACACCAATTCTTAATGTTTAAATCACATTTACTATCTCTGCCCTGAAAACAAGGTAATATATTTTATTTGTACTCATTTANCTGATATTTTTTATTTTTTAGTCTATTTTCTAAATGTAGATTATTTTTAGTCTTTTACCTAGATTGGGAAATTTCTACTTTTCTGTTTTTCAGTTCACAGATTCTTTCTTCTCTTGCCTCTGTTTCCCTGTTGATCCCATCCACTGAGCCTTTTATTTTGGTTTTGTATTTTTCAGTATCAAAATTTCCATTTAGTTCTTCTTTATATATTATATTTCTTTGCTGAGGTTTTCTACCTTTTCATTTGTTTCAATCATGTTTTTAATTGCTCACTGAAGCATTTTTACCATGACTGATTTATGATTTTTGTCTGTAATTCTAACATCTCTGTCATCTCAGTGTTAACATTTGTTGAATTTCTTTTGTCATGCAATTTGAGATCTTACTGGTTCTTGGTATGACAAGTGTTCTTTGAATTAAACCTGGATATGTTCATATTATGTTATGAGATTCTGGATCTTCTTTAAGCCTTCTGTTTTAATTGGCTGGCTACGACACTGCTCTGTCAGGTGAAGGTGGAAGGTGGGGACTACCATCTTGTTCCAGTCTAGCAGAGAAAGAAAAGTCCAAGTTTCCTCCAATGGCACTTGAGGGGGAAGTTCTCATTATTACTGGGCAGAGGTTGGAGTCCAAGCTTTCTGCGTGGTCTCCATTGACAATGCACTGGAGGTAGCTTTGTTACCGCTAGGTGATGATGAAAGATCTAATTCTTCAGTAGGCCTCTTTTGATGCAACCTCAGTATGGCAGGGAAGTGGGACCTCATTGCTGCTGGCTGGAGATGGAAGTCAAACCCCCCCACACACACACACACCCATTGACAGTGTGGGTAGGTGGGAGAGAAGTCTCACAACCAACGGGAAGGGAAGAAGTCCCAGCTCTCTGCTTGGCCTTCTCTGATACCATTCTGATGACAATGTTGGGATATTTTGTTACAACCTCATAGGGGTTGAGTTCCCCATTTAAACTTTTCTGGCCTGGGTAGGACAGAGCCACAGTTTTTCTGTGGTATTTGGTGTAAATACAGCAAATACTGTCTAAAGTTTTCCATCCTGTTAGGCTGTTCTATTCCTGGTCCTTTAGCTACAGAGGAGGTCCCTGTTGGTACTCTGGGTGTGTGGACCTATAGACATCTGCAGTCTACTGGCTTATTTAGTACCCAGTTTTAGATAAATGAAGCAACCAAAAAAATCAAGGAACCCACTCCCATGTCATTCCTAATGTCCTAAAGTTCCCTACACAATCTATTTTCTTCTCTCTACCTTTCAAAGCCTTCTTATGTTTGCTTTATATATAATGCCCAGAGGTTCTGATTATACTTAGTGGGAGAAATGGGGTAAAGTATGTCCACTTCATCTTCCTGGAAGTATAAAGCCTCCTAAATTTCATTTTTACAGCCACCTCCTCCATCTCTAAAGAGTGTATGATAAAGGAAATAATTATGCATCTATTCCTATCAAACTTGAGCTCAGGCAACTAAATTAGATAACCTAAAAATAAGACAAGCAATGGNTGTTGTTCAGCATCTTAGCTGTAGAGGGCAGTGTCACTGGCCCTCATATGTGGGATCTGAACCGGGGCCCTCTGGCGTCCCACGCCAGCTCTTAACCACCGCTCCACTCAGCCTGCCCTAGAATAGGTTTTTTAAAAAACAGAATCTTGGGCCAGCTGAGGGGCACGTTGGTTAAGAGTGGGCTTGGGATGCCAGCTCTGAGCAGCAGGGCCCCGGTTCAGATCCCACATGAGGGCCAGTGACACTGTGCCCTCTACAGCTAATATGGTGAACAACAGCTCGACCTGTAACTGGACTGCTGTGATTTGCTGGCGACAGCATAGGCTGCAGTGGAACTGCAGTGGGCTGCCATAAAGCTACAATGAGCGGCTGGCAGCCAGTGTGAGCTGCCAGGAGCCGCCATGAGTGGCCGTCCAGTGGCTGGCGAACTATCTGCCTCACCCGGAAGAACGCAATGATAATACTAACATGGGCCAGTGAAGCGACTTCCTCCACAACTAGACTGAAGAACAAAAGAACAGCAACTTGTCTGTTCCCCTTCCTTGATTCCCAAACGCTGTTTCCTCCCCCAATTCCCCAATAAAATCTTTAAAAACAACCAGAATCTATTGTCATATTGAAAGGAAAAGTTGTTACTAATTAGAGATTAAATAAAATAATATAGAAGAAATCAAAAACCTAAACAGACCTATGAGCATTAAAGAAAGTACATTAGTAGTTAAGATGCAGTTGCATGAGCGTGCATGCACGTACACACACGACTTGGCTCAGAATTTTTACTGGAAAATTGTACCTAATAAACGATTCCAAGGTTATGCAAAATTCTTCAAAAACTATTAAACTGAATTCATTTAATGAGGCTCATGTCATCTTGATAACAAAAACCAAAAGAAGTACAAAACAAAAATAATTACAGACAAATTTTACTTATAAATACAGAACCAAAACTCCTAAAATATTAGCAAACAAAACCCTAAATCTGACAAAGTATATTAAAACAATATATAAGGCTCAGGTTGATTTATCCCAAGAATATACAGATGATTTAAAATTAGAAAAATTATTACTGTAATAGTCTTCACATTAAAAAATTAAAGGAGGGCAGCCAGATGGCTCAGTTGGTTAGAGCGCATTCTCTTAACAACAAGGTTGCCAGTTCAACTCCTGCATGGGATGGTGGGCTGTGCCACCCGGCAACTAAGGTTGAACACAGCACCTTGAGCTAAGCTGCCAATAGGCGGCTGGATGGCTCAGTTGGTTAGAGCGCATGCTCTTAACAACAAGGTTGATGGTTCGACTCCCGCATGGGGTGGTGGGCTACACCCCCCACCCCCTACCCCCNTCTTTATTAGGTAGAATGGTATAAGAAAGCTTACTCTGCAATCACATTCAGTGTAAGAGTAACCTACTGCTTTAGAAAATTATAGCATCTAAGATCGTAATGCACATTGGTTAAATAAACTGAAAATTATATTTAAAGATAAAACAAAGTGCTTATTTCATCAAAAGAGCTAGGTTACAACTCAACAGCCACCTGTAACAGCCTGATAAGATTTTAGTTACTATTGTCCTTGAGGAATAATATAAAATTACCTAACAAATTATCTACTTTGTAAAATGTAATGGGAAGAAAAAACCACGGAGAGTAACACATAAATTAATATTTTGGTAGCATCCAGACCCATATACAAATCAATCAGTAGTCAATAAATTACAAATCTTCTTTTTATCATGTTATTAGATTATATTCATATAGAAGACATTATATGCATGACAAAAATCTAAGATAGTCAATCTCAGAGCACTAAATTACTTTTAACTCAATATCTGCCTAAAACCTAAAACAAAGGCAAAGTCCAAACATCCCGAAGCATGTCATTACAAACTATTTAGGTTATTTCCAAGCATGAAGATATTTTAAGGGTGAAAAAGCATTTTAAATAATTTCTATTATATCAAAATTAATACTGAAGAAAATAGAATGTTTCCCAGCTTTGTTTCATCATTTTATATCCTGCTGTTCTTCTATCACAAACCAAAATTTCAGAAGGCAAATTAGTTCCTTAGAGTCTATATTTTACCTGTAGCTAGACTTCCACTTAACACTTCTCTAGAATTACATAGCTAGCTGCACTATACCATAATAATGAGAACCTTTTCCTCCATAACATAGTAACGAGCTAAGATGTGCTATAAAAACCAAATCCATTAAATGAATTTTAATACATGTAAAAAATATCACACAGATGCTGAGCTATTTCCTGACAATGATGACATTAATATTAGTCATCTATTTCTTGAAGAGGACTGATTTTAAAATAATGAAATGACAATTTGATGAATGTCTAAAAATACCAAATCAAGTCTAAGTAATAGCTTTTACATAAGAATTTTNTTATTTTTAGTAAATGGTATATTACTAATACTCTATAGTCTTCTATGCTACTTAGAAGCTTTTTCATTTTAATCAGCTATTTTCCATATAACCTTTACAAAATTCACTACTATATCCCATCTCCATACCACCTGGCCGAAGATTACAAGATTGTCTCTGATCACTGTACTGCTAAACTTCATATTTTTCTTAAACTGTCTGGCCTACTAGTCCATAATTAAAGTCACAGATGACATTTTAAAGAATTACATTTTCATTTTCATTTGAGGCATTTTTATGCCTCTTTCCTGTGTGAAGCCTTCCCTGACTCACCCAAGCAGAATGGATTATTCACTCTTTTGTGTTAAATCACGCTCATTAATACTTCTGTTATGACTCAGTAACAGTGCTGTTCACCACTATTTGTTAATGTATTCTCCTTCTGCCCTCTAAGACAGAGTATCATGTGAAAGCATGCCTTAATGATCTTTGTAAGCTAAGACACTAGCCCGGGGCCTAGATGGATTGCTAAATAACGAATAAATGGAATAAATAGCGTATGTATGTGTGGAAAACATTAGGAGAAAAGGGCAAGTATAAGAAAAAAGAGGAAGACATATGTAAAGTGTCAAATTTAAGGCATTTGCTCCTGAAAAAGAATACGGAACACAAAGCAGAGGAAAAGTAAGAGTTACATTTTACCAAGAAAAATGTGAAAGGGTATTTGGTAAAGGAGTGTTCCTTGGGGTTCCTTTTTACCATGCCCTATAAAAAACGACTTAATTTCTTAAAGTAAGTGGGGATGAATTTTAAGTATTACAATGAAAAAGTGGGATCCCTCCCCATTTTAAAATGTTTTAATGGGAAGCAATAGACTTTGCAGGAGTTATGAATAATTTTTTTTAATTTATAGTAAATTTACTGTTGGTATACAGAGCTATGATTTTTAAAAAATGCAAGAAGTCATGTAACCATGATCATATGATACGTAACAGTTCCATGGCTCAAAAATCTCCTTCACGTAGACACTATATAATCAACCCCCAACCTCTGACTGGATAATCACTGATCCTATTCTCTGACATTATAATTTGGCCTTTTCTAGAATGTCATATAAATGGAATCATACAGTATATAACCTTCAGAGTCTCTTGTCTTTCATAATTCATTTGAGATTCATTCATGTTGTTGTGTGTAGAAAAAGGTTTTTCGTTTTTATTACTAAGTTTCTCCATTGTACAGATACATGACTATTGGTTTATCCATTAAACACATGAAGGNTAAGACTTAGGAATAGCTCACTGTCCTCACAGCCATTAAAATCAGAATAAAAAAATGACCTAAATTATTAACTCCAAAGTACTCAGAAGCCATACTACTACTACTTATAAGAAATTTGAGCATCGGCCCTAAGTGATTTTAAGGGTTTTGGAGCACAAAATTTAATAACATTGAATGTGAGTATTCATGAAGTACAGATCCTAAGTTTTGATGAACTATAAATAGGAAAACTTACAAATCTGTAAAGTGTGCTATATTTTCCCCTCAGGATATCAGAATGTCCTTTGTCTCTATTTTTGACCGCCAAAAATCAATGCTTTTTTTCCGACTCGGCTCCAATGCCAGCTCTTCAATGAAAAATTATCCTCCTACATATTCCTAGCACAAAATAGCATTTTGCTTGTATCTCCCTTAACAGACAATTACAACTTCTCTTACTGCTGTTATTTGTGTTGTCTATTTCTGTCTTATTAGAATATAAATTCCTTCAGAGCAAAACATATCTTCTTGTTTGTATCTTCCTCATCATATAAGATAATGCCTGAACACTGTACTCAGTACTTGTTGATTTATTTGTAAGCCCTATTTTGAAAGAATGGTAAATAAATATTTACATGCCAATATCATGGCAAGACAAAAATAGTTTATGATTTTTAACATATATACATTCGTGTAACCACCATCAAAATCGGGATACAAAACAGTTCTGTCACCCCATGCTAATCCTTTCGTCATACCCTACAAAGGGTGATAGATGAGAGCCTAAATAAAGACAATTGGGGGAATGAAGAGGATAACTGTGCGAGTTGTAAGGTATGTAAGAGAAACATTTGTAAACTGAGGAAGATAAAGGAATACAAACTGTTTCTTTGGTTTTAAGCTTGTTGGTGATGCCATTGAATCAGGACGGGAAATATGGGAGACAAATATAAACGGAAATATAAAGAGATTTGTTTATATGCATTATATCTATCAATATTTACCATATTAGAGATTAAACTGAGAAATTTTTAAAATATAGGCAGCCTTCACTTTGCACAGTAGAACAGGACCATAATAATGACTGTGCAAGCTGAAACCATGCAAAGTGATCTTAATAATCAA
>NW_017731910.1:1172297-1173010 GCF_001890085.2 Hipposideros armiger | reverse complement strand
CTAAAAGAATCTGGGTCCAAGAGCACACTTTGAGAACTGCTACCCCAAGTCATTCTTTGTATGTAATGAAATAACTTTTATCCTATTCAACTAGAATGATAGGAATTACATATCCTTGAGAGAATTAAGAAAATAATTACTCAAATAATTTTCAGATGAATAACTGACTGAGAAAGGCTGAGTTAGTACTGTATAATTGAACATTAACCTAACTGGAGCTCAATGAAAGAAACTATTACGTAAAAGAAAGAAAAAAAAAACATCTAGGAAGTAACACCCATGAAGTTAATCTCTTGTACCTAAAACAAAGTCAAATTAGATAGATACAAGGTGGAATGCATGAGTCAATGAACAGAAACAAAAAAGTAAACAGAAACTAGATTAAAGAGGGACTTGAAAACTCATTTTTGTTTCATATGTCCATTTTATTGACAATACACAAGAAAAATGCTGCAGATACTCACCAAATTTTAATATAAATAAGTATAATGTTCTTATTCAGTAAGAGTATAAAACGGGAGCTGTTCATAAGATAACTTAAAAACCCAAAACAGTCTCTACCTCTGCTTTTCACCTAAATGGAAGGAAAGTTCTGAATGTCTGAATGCTTCTCTCTAATCTTTATTAGGTAGAATGGTATAAGAAAGCTTACTCTGCAATCACATTCAGTGTAAGAGTAACCTACTGCTTTAGAAAATTATAGCATCTAAGAT
>NW_017731910.1:1151088-1169577 GCF_001890085.2 Hipposideros armiger | reverse complement strand
TAGTTATCCTTTCCACTCTTTGCACAGAAAGAACCCCCTCCCCCATCTACTGCCCTCCCACCCGGTATCATACTTATCTATTACAATTCCATTGACTCCATTCCCACACTAGAAGAGTGATATTTTTAAATAGAACGTAAGTATTCAAATTCTGAGATAGAATTCTTTCTAATATTTCACACCAGATTTAAAGGATTTTAAAAATATTATTATTGTTAGTAGTTTTTAGCAAAGATATGGGGTAACTATCTCACAATAATATCCATTGTCAATAATCAACAAGGAGATGGCTGCCAATAGTTAAGATACAATCCACCCCAAATGTAAGGTAAAACAGTGACTATTGATGATAATGAACACAGTATGCAGACAGCTGTTCATTGGAAAGCTTGTATCTTTTTGTATAGTTTATACCAGAAACCCAAAAAAATCTTTTAAAATCAGCAATTTACATTCTTTTAGGAAATTTTATGAAAGAATTCCCAATCAACGTGTATTTTCCCCTTTATTTTTTAAAATACTTTTAATCTATGTTATGAGAAAAAATATTTTTCATGTAACTTTTTAGCAGCAGTCTGTATGCTTTTGTCCACGGGCCAAATTCAACCAGATGCCTGTTTCTGTAAATAAAGAAGTAATGGAACAGAAAAAAAAGTCCCAACCGTCTTCTCTGGAATTTGTACCTTGAAACTCAAAAAAGTCTCTCTCTTATCATAGAGATCGCTACTTTTAAAAATTTTACTCAATGTAAAAATTAAAAGGAGAAATATGTTTTAAAATATTTTCCTCACCTGTTATGTCAAAATTTCTTTTAAAAGAGAATTGTTAATCTAGGTACCTTAAAGATGAGATACTGAATTATTATATCTTATATTGCTATGTTAGCAGATTGATGACAGGAGCTTGCCCAAAACATGAAAATTAACACTGGAAGCACTATTTTAAAAAAGAAAAAAAGGACAATTTTTTTTAATGTATCTAAAATTAGAAAGCTATCAAACCAAGGAAACTTCCCATCTTAAAATAGATGAACTCAACTGATCTCATATGAAAAAAACTCTCAATTAAAATTATTTTAATATATAAAAATATAATAAAGAATACTTTAACAATACACTTGGACCACATATCTTTTGGAATCCAACTGGTCTTTATCCAATGAATATGAAAACACTCAAGTAACATATTTTAACATAGGTAAACTATCCAGTAAACTAGATATTCAATGCAGCAGTACAGTAATAGGAAGAACAGTGGCTTTGATATCAGAAGGCCCTGAATTCACACCTGGCTCTGCTATTATCCATTCCTTGTCACGACACAACCTCTCTGAAACTCAGTTTACTCAGTCATCAATTACCTAGTTATTATGAAGGTTAAATGAGATGGAATATATAAAGTATTTAACATAATATTAGCTTATACAAAGCCTATGTTAGCACATATTCCCTTTCTTCTCATGCATCATCATTACACTTAGCATGTATGCATAGAAAAAGAGAGGCAGGAATTTGCAGTGTCTGCATGTAAATTGGTTTTTTAAAGTAGCATAATGTACAGTGATCATGGTTTATCAACAGCAAAAATGCTAAGAAAATGAAGGTTCTCTGTTTCTGGTTCTGTGGCTCAAATACCAACACATAAACACACACACACGCACAATTTGCATGCACACAAACACAAACTAGATCCAGCTGACTTGTCATGGACACTGAAGGCGGCATAGCGTAAGAGGAAAAGCATAGGTTTTGAAACCAGATATATCTGGGTTTGAATTCTGGCATGTTAGCCTTAACTATAAAATAAATCTGATTTAAGTAAAAATTGCTCAAATTAGAATTTCATTTTAAGTCATAAACTCTCAATTTGATATTTTTCCTCCAAAAAGCATATTCTCCATCCATTACACACATTAAATAAATATATTTTCTTCAGATGTTAGACATGGATGTTTTGTAGTTTTTTAATTAAAACTTTTAAATTATATTTTTAATATTAATTTTGAGGCTACATCTGGAATATATAACAGAAGATTTGGGGCCNAAACATTTTTACTTATTTGTAGGCATTAACTGCTTTAATAATAATTTAATATCTCTTTCTAGGTCAGCTATAAGCAACCAGAAGCACCCAAACCAAATGACAATCCACTAGATTCTAAATTATCTGCAGTCAAATTTCAACACCTCTCTCATTTTAGAGAGGGAAAAGATGAGACCCAAAGGGAACCTGCCTAGACCTACCACATCTCTGTTCCCTGTAGCTTCATGCTGATCTATCTACTCCTTGGCTATAGACAAGATCTGACAGGTGGAACAGAATTGGTCAGTTGGTTTTCCTGGCTGATTATGAGTTTTCAGACAGCCTCATAAATAGGAAAAATAATGGGGCAGTAAACATGTAGTATAACTGGGGTGAATAGTTTTCATACATATATTTAAATCCTTAGTATAGTTGCTGCCCAAAGTGTACACACACACACACACACACACACACACACAACAACAAAGCTTACATTATTTCAAAGTGGCCCAAGCAGTGCTTGTCTGTAGAAAAGGTTCTCATTTGCAATTGAAATAAAACTTTTGTTTTAAAACATATAATATTAAATGTGTATTTATTTTATTTAAATATATTATAAATATAAAATTTACTTATATATTTAAAATAAATGTTAAGAGAAAGTCAAACAGTATTTTACCATTAAAAAGCTTAGAAAAACAGTTGAGACAAGACCAAATAAACCAAATAAAATGTTTTGTTCAAAAACAAAATTCATTTAAATGCACCATTATAATTATATTACATATAGTGATACTAGGTGTTAGCTAGTTTCTGAAATTTCAGTCAAAAGAAGAGTCTACTCAGGGATACATATGTAAAAAAAGAATGTTTAATTATACTGGAGATACAATATTTTCTGAATCAAAAGTATGTAATTTTCAAAAACAAAACTAAAGATAAATGCAACTTTATAATCTTTTCATTAACGTGGAAATTGACCCTCATACAGGAAAGATTACCGAACCCTGCTTTAAACAAATGAATTGGCCTTGGTGATAAGACTGACTATAATTCTAATCCATGAATATGATATTTATTCCTCCACTTTTTCATGTTAGCCCTTGTTTCAACTTTACCTTTGGATTTATTTTGATTTCTTTGATGACTGAACTACATTATCATGATTGATAAAAACTGATGTGTTAACAACTATGTAGNCATTTCTCCACTAATTTCAATTAGAATAACTCCATTCAAAAGAAGCAAATTCTACTGCTGAAGCTATTAGATGTTTAAAACTCTATTATTAGAGGTTAGTCATTAGGGTGACTTTTTAAAAATATGTGAGGATGGTTCTTTTAATTCAACCTTCAACCTTATTTTGGGAATGTCCACTGCTATTATTCTTTACTAGAAAGAATTATTGCATTTGTTAAACATGCCTACTACATACTAGATTCTAGGAATAAACTAGATATTGAATTAACTGATTCCTGTACTTGAGAAATTCGCATTTTAGTAGAAGACAAAAAAGACAGATTACAGAATAATGCGTGCTATATTTATTTACATAACCTATTCCAGAAAAGACTTGAAACTACTTATGGGGCATATAAAATACAATCATAAATTAAAACTGGGTTGGAAGATGAAACATGTGGGAACAGGCTTCCACTTCCAAGTAGGATGGAACACTGGGAGACCAATGTTCTCACAGAGTGCAACTGGAAAACTTGGGGCGGGGCAAAGGGTAATTACAGAAATCGTATGTGTGCAGGTTGAAGAAAGCTGCACAAATACTAAGGATTAGGGAGGCTAAGACTCCAGAGCAGCGGTTCTCAACCTTCCTAATGCCGCGACCCCTTAATACAGTTCCTCATGTTGTGGTGACTCCCAACCATAAAATTATTTTCGTTGCTACTCCATAACTGTAATTTTGCTACTGTTATGAATCGTAATATAATTATCTTTTTGTTTTCCAATGGTTTTAGGCGACCCCTGTGAAAGGGTCGTTCGGCCCCCAAAGGGGTCGCGACCCACAGGTTGAGAACCGCTGGCCTAGAGAAAGGGGAAGCTCAAAAAAATGAGGTGACTGCTACAGCTGCTTTTACTCACGCATGTCTGCCGATTCTGAGTGCTGGCAGGGTCTGGCTCCCACAACAGGCTGCTAGTGGGGGACAGGAAAATCAAGAAAGCTTTTGAAGAAGATATGGGAAGGCCTCAAACACAGTATGCCTTTCTCTTCATCAGGAGACTAAAATCCTAATCAGAGTAAAGCATTTGGTAGTTTCAGAAGACAAAATGATAATTCAGGACTACCAGAGGAAGGGTGCTGGAAAAGATGCCAAACCTAGGCTGAAAATTCTGGAATGCCAGGGGCAAATGAAAAACTAACCAAGACTTACCGGAGTTGAAATCCAGCCTAGATCCAGCACAATCCCTGGCTAGATGAGTAATCAGCCACCACTCTATCTTTTAGAAGATTAACATTAGTAAAGGAAAGTGAGCACTACCCTATACTATGGACCATGGGTACTAAGGTGCTTTTGGGCATGTTTTCTCCAATTGGGTGGTAAATTCCATCCATTTCCTCCATACTGTGGTCTCTTTCTGCTACACGTTATGTTCTGATAAACACTTTTGACACACAATGGTCGACAAAAGGGTAAGTATAACAGTACTGAAAGACCAACAAAAGTACTAAAGAAAAATTTAATAGATATTATCTGGCATTCAATAAAAAATAATCTAGACATGCCAAAAGATAAGACTGCATGATGAGAGACAGAGAGGGAGAAGGGAAACAGACACTAAAAACAGGTATAAAGATGACCCAAATAGTCTAAATCAATGACGAGAACTTTAAAAGTAACTATGATTATATTAAAGAGAACAGAGAAAAAGGTGATAGAGATAAAAAGATAGGTGTTTCAATAAGAGGATTAGAGTCTATTAAAAAAGAATCAAATAGAAATTCTAGAAATACCTGAAATTAACCCATTTGATGGTTAAACAGTAGATGAGACACAACAGAAGACAAGATTAATGAGCAGGAAGAGAAGTCAATAGAAAATATACAAAATGAAACATAGAAAGACAAAAAGAATGAAAATACGGAAAAGAATACAAGTCAAGTAGAGTCTGATAAAGTTTAACATACCTGTAATTGGATTGTAAGAAGACAGTAGATAACATTTTTCCAAAACTGATGGAAGAGCAGTGGAGAGGGTAGATATGTGGGTAAATAAAAATGTGTACTGTCTGAATACAGAGTATAAAATACAGTAATAAAATAACCTCGCGGAATTTACTGGGTTGTCAGAAAAGTCATGAAGCATTTTTGCAACGAAAAACAGAAAAAAATACGTCATGATTTTTCCGACAATCCAATAAAATACATGTAGATTTTAAAAGCATGTCTTAGGATGAGGGGGAGTAAATGGTTCTAACATTTATTCTGGTGAAGCAGTAAAAGTTAAATTTGCATTAGACTGTAATAAATCAAGGGTAACTGCCAAAAGGATAGAAACAAAAAAATTAAGAAAAAAAATACACACACACACACACACATACATATAAAATAAAAAGAATATATGAATACTAACAAATTCATAGAGAGAAAAACTGGAATAGTGGAATAAATGGACTAATAAATATTTTATTGATATACATATAAGGAAGCAAAAAAAGAAAAAACAGTGAATATAATATAGTAAAATGGTAGCAATAAACACAAATATAATGATATTAAACACAAATTGGCTAAATACATAAAAACTAGATAAAATGCAAAATTCAACTGTATCCTGCCTATAAGAGACACTTTAAATTTAAGGACCCAGAAAGGATGAAAGTTAAAACTGGAAAAAAAGGAGTGGCTGGTTAGCTCAGATGGTGAGAGCGCAGTGCTCATAACACCAAGGTTGCTGGTTCAATCCCCACATGGGCAACGGAGCTGTGCCCTCCACAACTAGACTGAAACAACTACTTGACTTGGAGCTGATGGGTCCTGGAAAAACACACTGTTCCCCAATTTAAAAAGGAAAAAAATACATCATACAAATACCAACTAAAAGAAAGCAGTTTTAACTACTATATTAATAGCAAACAAAAAAAGACTAATCTTCTATCCCGAAGTCAGATTCCTTATCTGTACATATATACAATGGAATACTACTCAGCCATAAGAACAAATGAAATACTGCAATTTGCCAACAACATGGATGGCTCTTCAGATTATCATGCTAAGTGAAATAAGTCAGATAGAAAAATTCAAGAACCATATGACTTCACTCATATGAAGGATATAAAACTGAAAGCAACAAACAAACAAGACAAACAACAAAAACTCATAGACACAGACACAGTTCAGTGATTACTAGAGGGTAAGGGGGAAAGGAGGATGGTAGAAGAGGGAAAAGGGGTCATATATACATGATGATGAGAGGAGAACTGACTCTGGGTGGTGAATGCACAATGCAATATACGGATGATGTATTAAAGAATTGTACACTTGAAACCTACACAATTTTACTAATCAATCTCACCTCAATATATTTAATAAAAAAAATTTTTTATCGAACAGAAAAAAAGCAGACTTTAAAAAATATATTTAAATTTTTTAAAAAATCTAACAGGAAAAAACCAGACTTTAAAGCAATAACAGTATTAGAGGACATTTCATGATGGCAAAGGAATCAAGCCACTAGGAAGAGTTCACAATTCTAAATCTGCACACACCTAGTAATAGAGCAACAATATTTACAGCAAAACAAACAAAACAAACAAACAAACAACAAAAAATATATATATATATATAACTAAAAGAACAGACAAATCTACAATCATAGAGATAGACATTAACACATCTCTCTCAATACCAGATGGGCTAAGCATACAAAAAACTAGTAAGGATACATATAGAAGACATGAACAACACAATTAACATACTAGATCTAACTGGGACATATAGAACATGCAATCAATAGTGACAGTATATTCTTTTCAAATGCACATGAAATATTTATCAAAAAACCATATGCTGCATCATAAAGCAAGCATAAACAAAATTTCAAATGTTTAAAATCTTTCAGAATATGTCCTCTGCACAGCGGAATTAAATTAGAAATCAATAACTACAAACAGAAAATCCTCAACTGTTTGAAAATTAAACAATACCTTTTGAAATAACCCATGAGCTAAAGAAGAAATCCTAACAGAAATTAGAAAACTTTAAAAACTAATAATGAAGACATAACACTTAACATCTTGTTTGCTATCCCAAAGTGGTGTCAAACAAGGGAATCTGTAACCTTAAAGTGCATACTCGTATATTAGAAAAGAAAAAAGGCTGGAAAACATTTATCTAAATTCCCATCTAGAGAAATTAGAACAGGAACTTAAAACTAAAGGAAGGTGGCAGGAATGAAATAATAAAGACAAGAAGAAAAATCAATGAATTAAGAATCAAATGTACAACAGAAAAAAATTAATAAGCCAAAGGTTGTTTCTTTGAATAAATTAATAAAACTCATAAACTCCTACCTAGCAAGAAAACCGGGGAAAAACGGATAATCAATATTGGGAGAAAAAAAAGGAAAATGACTATAGATTTTTTTAAATGATACTAATACTAAGAAAAGCCTTAAGTTTAATGTCTTATTATAGTATAGTTGACATACAACATTATATAAGTTTCAGGTGTACAACACAGTGATTCAACATTTACATGCCTTATGATGTGACAACTAAATCTAGTAACCAACTGTCACCATACAAAGTTATTATGATATTATTGACTATATTCCCTGTGCTGTACATCACATCTCTGTGACTTATTTTATAGCTGGAAATCTGTATCTCTTTCTTATTCCACTTCACTTTTTTCATCCATATAAATGAAACGGGTACAATCTTTGAAGAACTTGCTGAAACCTACACAAGAAGAAACGGGAAGTCTGAATTGTTCAGTATCTATTAAATAAATCTGTTACTAAAAAACTTCTCACAAAGACAATTTGCAGTTTAGATGTCTTCCCTGGTGAATTCTTCCAAAAGTATAAGAAAGAAATAATATTAATCTTACACAAACTCTTCTACAGAACAGAATAAAAGAACATTTCCCAACTTGTTTTATAAAGTCAGATAATCTCAATGACAAAACTAGACAAGGACACTGTAAGAAAGAACAATCACAGACCAATCTCTTCTGGTATATGCAAAAATCCCAAATTGAATATTAACTTATTGAATGGAAAAATATGTAAAAAAGATGGTAAGAGAGCAAAACCGAGTGTTTTTTATTCTACAGTAGTTTAGCACTCAAGACTCAATCAATATAATTCACTACATAAACAGAAAAAAAGGGAAATTATATGTTCATCTTAAGAGACAGAAAAAGCATTTGAAAATACAGTATTCACAGGATATAGAACAACTGGAACTCTTATTTATTGCTCACCAGTATGCAAATCTGACAACTCGTTTGGAAAATTATTGTATCTACAGAAGCTGAACATATGCATGCCATATGACCCAGCAAGTCCACTCCTTACAGAAATACATACATATAGTCACCAAAATACATATTAATGAATATTCAATCAATAATAGTCAAAAAGTGAAAACAACTCAAATATCCACCAGGTAGAATGAATAAATTATGGTATATTCATGCAATGGAATAATACACAGCAGTGAAAGCAAACGACAGCTACGTGCAACAAAAAAGATGAATCTTACAATGTTAAGCAAAATAAGCTAAACAGAAAAAGTTACATACTGTATTATTCCATAAAATTCAAAAAGAAGCAAAACTAAACCATGGTGTTGAAAGCTAGAAGAGTGGTTACCCTCAATAGTGGTAGTAACTGGAAGAAAGCAAGGAAGAAGGTTCTGGGGATTTGGGTAATGTTCTTTTATTATTATTATTACATCCTAAGGACTTATTTATCTGAAAACTGGAAGTTTGTACCTGTTAACCACCTTCACCCTTTCACCAATTGCACACCCCCCACCCCCTCCTCTGGCAACTACCAATATGCTCTTTTTCGATGAGTCCGGTTTTCTGGGGGGTTTTTTTTAGATTCCATATATAAGTGACATCAAACAGCATCTGTCTTTCTCTGTCTGACTCATTTCACTTAGCATAATGTTCTCAAGGTCCATCCATGTTGTGGCAAATGGCAGTATTTCCTTTATTTTATGGCTGAGTAATATTCCATCGTGTATACATACCACATTTTATCTCTTCATCCACCAATGGACACTTAGGTTGTTTATGTCTTGGCTATTGTCAATAACGCTGCAATGAAAGTGGAGGTGCAGATGATCTTTTTGAGATAGTGATTTTCTTTCTTTGGGTAATGCTCTTTTTCTTGTATTGGTGCGAGTTACAATGTTGTGTCCTCTTTACAAAAAAACTCACTAAGCTGTATACTTACACTATGTGCACTTTTCTATATGTATAAGTCAATAAAAAGCTGTATGAAAAATAGGAGCAACGTGTAGCTAGAAATAAGGCTAAATACATTACTATGATGATCTATGTATGTTTTAGATGTTGGTCACAGATTTAACACTAAGGTTTCTAACAGGTGTATGAGAAAAAGAGAAATAGTCAGTTATACATTCATTTGGGTCCAGTAGCTATAAATAAATCATTTGCCTAGAGATAAAATTCTTGGCATTAAAATAAGACAGCTATTTCTCATAGAAATCCTCACAAAGACGCTTTTTCACATAATAAGCAATGTTCTTAACAGCAACTTCGAGAAGACCCTCTGAGATGGCTTCTTCTAATGACCCTCAATGTAGGCTGACGGAATCTTCCCAATGCACAACTGGGCAAAAGCAACTGGGAATAGGTGTAAGCCACATAGTCTACATACCCAGCTGCTGCTCTCTGATGACTTGGACTGACCCAGACACACATTTTATAAGCCTTTAAGACTGAATGCAAGAGTCGGTAAGATTCACATATTCCTCCTTGAATATCTTATTTCTCAGCTGGGCTTCTAACATTTATCCATCATCAGTAAAGTTAAGATGTGTGTACCCTTTAGTAAATGTGTGGGGGACAGCTATTCTCTGTTGTCAGTTGAGTATGAACCCAGTCTAGCTAGGGGAAGAGATAATGACCTTCTGTGAATGCTGAGACACCTACTAGGACCAGTAGCTGAAAAGATGATCATCCTAACTCCATTGCGAACACCTACTACTAGAATTCTAAGAAGCCTCAGAAATACTGAACCTGCTCCAAAACAACATAATGTTAATCAAAGTCCCAACTCAAAGTTCTACTATACAGAGCATAACTAAAAAAGCAAAAATGTAAATCAATGTAGCCAAGCTATGAACAGTCAGAGTGCTAAAGTTCAGGGTGCTAAAGCTCACACACTTAGCTCCGGCCTCTGGGTGCCTTTTATATTTTTAACACATGACAAATTTACTTATCTGCTTTCTTAGTTCACAACCAATTACAATGAGCAAGTCAGGATGGGAAGCACAAAGAAAAAAGCTGCTAGAGATAGGCAGAGTTGTAAGAAATAACAAACAGGGTTGGCCGAGTGGCTCAGTTGGTTAAGAGCTCGCGCAAGAATGTGAGGTTTGAGCAACAGCGGTTTGATGCCCAGCCCGAGCTGAGTTGCCGCTGAGCTGCCAACAGGTAGCAGGATGGCTCAGCTAAATAAATAAATACATAAATAAATAAAACACGCAGTAAAGAAATAACAAACAGCTAACTTGGTAGGGAGAGACTGCAAGTGCAAAAACAAACTAAGAACTCCAAACACACAATCTTATGGCGTCATGTAGCAAAAAGCTCTATGTACCACAAGAGTTTCCAGGGGCAGCCACTGCACAGGGCATATTCATAGAAACAGATCCAGACTAAAGTCAGCAACAAAGATTATATGATGCTATGCAGTCTTTTTATAGAACGTAGGGAAATGTGTGATCCTTTTTTAAAAGCAATTCATCCAAAATGCTTAAAATATTATTGTTTATTGTGGTTTAAATATGAACACTTAAATTATAAGCTTCAGTTATACAAAAACTACAGTCCATAATAAATGCTGAGTAAAGCACTATAGTTGATTGGGGGAATTTTAAGCTTAACTCAAACATTAGTTACATGGAAAATATGAATACCTCATTCCCTGGCTATACTGGAAAAATGAAGTGATATTGTTATTTGAAATAACATTCAAAGTTATGAAATAATATTTTGACCTATAAAACAAAGAACTATGTACATATTATTAAAAGTACTTATTTTGAAAATCATCTCTCTACTTAGCTTATCACACTATCTCCTTAAATCACTCATTAGTGCTCTTGCCACAAGACAGGAAAATTATGACTGTGTGGGGAGTTTCTCTGAAAGTATTAATTTAAGAGTTTAACAAATGTTATTTTAAAATCTGTTTATGCATATATACTTATACATGTATATTTTAATACTTTTCTCATAAAACAATGTTAAGCCATAGAAAGAGAATTTAGATTTTGTCAACAGAACTAAAATCAAAGAAATATGTAAGTTTTTCAATAACCTGTGAAGCTTAAAAATGACTAATACCTGATTTTCTATGGATGAAAAAATGCAGGTTTAAAAAAAAAAGCCTGGGGCCGGCCAAGTGGCACGTTGGGTAAGAGCTGGCCTGAGACACCAGCTCTGAGCAACAGGGTCCCGGTTCGGATCCCACATGAGGGCCAGTGACACTGCCCTCTACAGCTAAGATGTTGAATAACAGCTCGACCGGGAGTTGGGCTGCCATGAGTCGCGGGCGACAGCACAGGCTGCAGTGGAGCTGCAGTGGGCTGCCGTAACTACCATGACTGGCCGGCAGCCAGTGTGAGCGGCCCGCAGCCAGTCTGAGCTGCCAAGAGCCTCCGTGAGCTGCCATCCAGAGGCCAGCGACCGATCTGCCTCACCCGGGAAGAGCACAATGATAATACCAACATGGGCCAGTGAAGCGACGTCCTCTACAACTAGACTGAAGAACAAAAGGACAGCAACTTGTCTGTTCCCCTTCCCCGATTCCCCAACGCTGTTCCCCTCCCCCAATTCTCCAATAAAATCTTAAAAAAAAAAAAAGCCTGAAGGACTTTAACATTTAATTTTTCAAAGTTCTAAAAGGTAGAGAATATTCATGGAAAACACTAGTTGGTGCACAGAACCACAGTCAGTCTATGAATATTTTGGAGTTGAGTGTGGAATATTTAGAGGCCTCAAATGACCTACTTTCTCTCTACCACAATCTGTGAAAATTAAGATAAAATGGTACTTATTTGCTGAGCTAAGTATCATCCAAGTGTTTTTAGTCTATAATATATAAATATTAACTGGAAAACAAGATGAAATAATTACATACACAATCACGATGAACCTAAATTCAACTCAATTCAATTCAATCTAATCCAATTCTGGACTATGCTACCTAACCAAACAACCCACTTCCAAAGTTCAAACTATAGCATTACTGTTCTTGTATAAGATGTTTTTAAACCTAAAAGACTGTGTAGTTATATAATAAGGTTTTATACCTAAACTGAGATTATGCCTAAGTTGTTTAAGGAGAAAGGAAAAGCATTACTATATAATAGATACACTAGAATGATAGTTGGGGGGTGGAGGGGTTGTTTTGTTTTGGTTTGGTTTTGTAATCCTGTTCAATTTTTCCAGAACATCAGTGGAGAATCACAAAATGAAAGGCATAGTTCAAAATGTTTTTGTTTACAGAGAAAAATGCACACGCCTCATCTAGCTACCACTAAACATATGTCTACCATTACCCTGGTTCATATTTAGAAAAATTAAAAACCAAATATGAACACACATTTTGCCTCAAGACTATTGACAGTTTTAGGGCTGTTATTGAAGTTTAGCATTAATCTAGTCCAAGGTTATTTTACAGATAAGAAAACTGTAAAATGGGAAGGTTGCATGGCTTTTAAAGGACACGCAACTATTTAATGACAAAGTAAACTTAGAACCCAATTATATTTCCACTAAACCAACTTCTCTATATAAATACCAAACTACCTCTGATTTGATATTTAAAAATTAAAAAATAAACTCAGTAAGACACACGGATGAGATACCCAGGGTTTGGTAATGCTGAAAGGCAGAGAAAAGCAACAGAAATGCATAAATATTGATTTGTTCATTTTGCTGAATTTGAGGTGGGACTACTTAAAGAGTCAAATGGCTTACAAAGACTTTTTTCCTAAAAGTAAAAGCCTTTTAGACAAAGCCTATCAAATAGATCCCATTACTAGACATGGATGATAATTTATAAACACCATCAGCTATTTGGACATAAAGAATAGTCTTAATAATGTTATCCACATAAATAAATGCACAAATTGAAATTTAAGCCAGAAATTGAAATTTATTTTAGCTACAATACTAAGTTTATGTGTAAACTGTAACTAAAGTCAGCACTTATATTCATTTCACAGTAGCAAAGAATAATTACGCAAACAAAAATACAGCTAACCCAGACAGCTGTCCACACAAATCACTGATGTGAATAAATTTCTTAATTGGTGTGATCAAAAGATACGGTGAATGCTAAAATAAAAAATTTATTACAGAAAAAGACACGTTGCCATTAATCCCCCTTAAAATACTCCCCCTCACTTCAAACACAATTATCCCATCGTTCTTGCCACTTTCTGAAGCAGTTCTGGAAGTGCTCTTTCGTGAGTGTCTTTACTTCATCCTCCATAATGACAACGTTCCATGTCACACATCGCTTCTGGTACAGCAATTTCTGTCAAATGAAATTGCTAGATGGAAGGGGGAGTGGGGATGACAGAGAAGGGGAAGGGACAAGACAATACAAATTGGTAACTACAATACTGCCTCAGAGATAGGAAAGACAGTTTGGGGACTATAATCAATAATGTTGTAAATATTTTTTAGGCCAGATGGACTCATGTCTTGTTAGGGAGACCACTTCATAGATGGTGTAGAGGCCTGACCACCGCACTGTATTTCTGAAGCTTATGTTGAATAATATTGTATGTCAACTATAATTATATATACATATAGTCACGGGATGTGGAGAAGAGTGTGGGAATGGAGTCAATGGAATTGTAATAGATAAGCATGATATCGGGGGTGGGGGGACAGTGGATAGAAGGAGGGGGTTGTCACTTTGTGAGGGGTGAAAAGAATAACTATTGCATTGTTTTGTACACCTGAAACTAATAATAAAAAAATAAAAAGGAAGAGAAGGAACAGAGAATGTCAAAACAAACAAACAAACAAACAAACAAACAAAATCCAACATTACGGTGTGTCCTCATCCACCTTATTCACTGGATCTGGCACTGTGCGACTTCACAGCTCTTCCCCAAAGTCAAAATGACCATGAAAGGTAAACGTTTTGAATCCACTCAGGACATCGAGGCAGCCATGACAGCACAACTAAAGACACTCACGAAAGAGGACTTCCAGAACTGCTTCAGACAGTGGCAAGAGCATTGGTTAAGTGTGTTCGAAGCAAGGGGGAGTATTTTGAGAGGGATTGATGGCAATGTGTCTTTTACTGTAATAATTTTTAAAAATTTAAACATTCACCATAGCTCGTAGCTTAAAATGTAATTTAAATAAGATTGAGGTACACATACGTACCTTTCTCCTCCTGAACGGCCTCTGACGAGTGAGCAAATGAACATTAAATGACCTAAAACCAGTCATGACAAAAATGAAGAAGCAAAAGGAACGGTACCCACCACTGAATTTATTCATTCAATAAATATTTACTGAATGTCAGATGCTATAATAGGAAGTAAGAATTTTTTTTAAAAAGACTGAACAAAAAGCAGATAAGGCTGCTGCCTGTGATTTTTAACTCCGATGAAGCTTTTATGAAATATATTACCCCAAGAAAGCACTGTATATGTTAGAGCCTGCTTGAGACCATATTCTTTTAAAATATAGTTTTTTTAAATTAAATTGGGGTGATTAGTAAAATCACACAGGTTTCAAGTGTACACTTTTATAATACATCACCCATACATCACATTGTGTGCTTACTATTCAATCGGTTCTCCTTCCATCACCAGATATTTGACCCCCTTTACCATCTACTACCACCCTCCCACCCCTTTACCCTCTGGTACCACTACACTGTTGTCTGTGTCTAAAAAACAAAACAAAATTTAATGTCTGTAAAATAAAGAAAATTAAACTTTCTTATTCTATTTATCTAACTTAAAAAAAGAGATTTGCTTAGATTAATAGTTTTTAACACAGCGCAGCTTCCTCAAAAGGTTGCATCCTAGACAACACAAATTGTAAATTAAACAGATTTCATATAATTCTACCATTTATAACTCCAAGTGGCATTAACAGTGAGGCAGGTCTTCCCACCTACATAGGTGAACATTTGTAATAGTCCAAGCTATAAACAGAAAAAGTCAAAGTTATTGAATGTATGTCCTCGTATTAAATACCTGTATTCTGCTACAGAGAGTAAACACATTTTATACAGGAAAAGAGAAAAATACAGATATAAATTGCAAAGGAGGAAAAGGTTTCATATTCTGTGATTCTTAAGAGGATTATCCATGGCTGATGATGAGGGGTTTGCCTGAACAAAGTACAGCAATTTTAAAACAAAGAAGTTTCTAAGAAATGGATGCCTAGGACTTCAATTTTCTTAATACCCAGAAATAAGACAAAGAAAATATATCAGCATGTTAAAAATAAGTGATTTCTGAATACTAAGCTTATAGATAGTAACTATTCCATTTACGTTTCTATATTTTTTAGAGTAAAGGATACTACGTTTATAATTAATAAACATTTAAGGAAAGGCAGACCTTGGAATAAAATCATTGAAAGAAAGACTAGGTATCCCCCACAGTCCCACTCTTGATAACAACTGCAGAAACAGCACTAGCACCGCAATTTAAAGTGGAAAGGAAACACACACACACACACACACACACACACACACACAGCTGGCACGTAGTAGGCACGCGATATTTGTGACACGAAATGACTGAATATGTATGTAAACAAGCCAAAACAAAACCAGAATGCACTCTGATGTTGAGGCAACACGGTCAACGATCACAGTAATGACTGCTTGACCGAAAGCTGGCTGACAGCTAAACGTGCATTAAATGAAAGAGCTCTTCTCCCTGCCCTATTCTTTCACTCTGACTCTGGACCGCACGTTCAAAACAAATCCTCCCCCAGCCCCGCCCCAAGCCCTCCGCTCCGCCGCTTCCAGCCCCGAAAGTGCGGGGCCTCAGCAGGGTCCAGACCCCGGCCCCTCTCCGGGCGCTCGGGCCCGCGGACACGCCCGACGCGGCAGAGACTGCAGCGCAGGGCTCCAGCCGCGTATCTCCGGGACCCCCAGGGGCTCCAGCGCTCGTCCAGAGCCCGCAGCCCGCGACGCCAGCGCCCCCCTCCTCACCCCGAGCGGCGGGCCCCGCCGTACCTGCACACAGTGATCAGGTTCCTCCGCTCCACCGCAGCATTGCGGGCGCTCAGGCTCTTCTTGCTGCTGCCTCCGCCGCCGCGGCTCCCGCTGAGGCCCCCCAGGCTCCGGGAGGCCATGGCGGGTTGACCCCCGCGCCCCTTTTGTCTCGTGCGACTCCGCTCACCCCCCACACCGGCTTCCTGGGCTTGGTATGCGACCGTAGGTGCGTGGGAGGGTCGTAGGGAAGATGCGGGGACCGGGGGAGGGCTGTGGAAGACGGCTGGGGACTCACAGCGGGGACTGACGGCTTGCGCTCCGCACCCGAGCTGCACACACGCGCACACGCACACACGCACACACAGGCTCACGCGCGCACACCACCCCCGCGCCGTCGCGCACGCCGCCGACCGCCGGGCGGCGCGTGCGGGTCGGCGTCCTGCGCTCCGCTATTTCCCACGGGACCTCGGCTGCTGGCGCGCGCGCGCGGCGCGCTCGCCTACCCCGCACGCTCAATCACCCGCACTCTGCGGCCACTCGCGGGCTCCCCAGCCCCCAATACCGCGGTGAGGCCACAGGACTCGCGTGCGCAGCCCCGCCCTCCCTGTATCTATCAGGCCAACGCCGCCCCACCTGCGGCCAATCGCGGGGCGCGGGGGGCGAGGCCGGCGGCGCGAACCTTTAAAGCGACGTTCTCGTGCACCGCCCCGGCGCGTGGGCAGCTGTCAGGACTGGGGGCTCCCGCTCGCCTCCAGCTTGCGGCTGACGGTGGCCACGCAGGGGAGCGGCGCGGCTGTTTGCGCGGGTGGGATGCAGACCCTGGAGCGCTCCAAGAGGATTGCTGAGCCTTGCCTGTAGCCAGCTTTGACGGCTGGGATCTCTGGCTCCAATTGCAGATCATTGCCCCGGAAACCGTTTCCAAAATTTTGTGGCCTCCGTAGCTACAGCGCCAGGAATGCAGCAGCGCGGGCTCCCGCACCCTACCCAGGGCCTGACTCCCAGGAAGGGAGCGGGGTTCCTTTTGTCCTAACGCCCTCCCTTGGCCGGATAAACAGCGACAAATAGCCGAGGAGGTAAATTGCCCGTCTGGTGGTGGGATTTTTTGACCCTCCACCGCAGGTCGCTCCTACCCTAGTCCCCAGCACCGCCTGCAGCGGGGACTGACCGCCCACGTAAGCGGGCTGAGTGGTCAGTCTTCCTTCTGCGATCCTGGGCAGTGACCCCGGAATTGGGTGGGGGACGGTGAGTCTAGGGGCAGTTCGGCCTTGGCCGGGCTCCCTGATAAAGGCCGGGAGTGACGCCCTCGACGCGCGTGTTCGGAACCTGGCGCCCACTTTTCAGAGCTTCTCCACCGCCCCAACCTTACTAGCGGGAAGGTCCTGGGTGTAGCCCTGCATTCTCTGGCATTCACCTAAATCGTCCGGTTCACCTCCCATTGCATCGATATGACCAGATTTTAGAGTGAAATCCTTAGTGACTACTATTCTTGCGGGGCCTACCCAGCAGGGTGCTGTGCTCAGAACAGGTTCTCAATGAATGTTCATAACTTTAACTTGAAGTCACACTTGGCATTATTTTACTGAAATTTTAGTTTGGGTAGCTCCAAAATCCATATAACTACCAGCTCTGGTTTTGAAGTTTCTGTCAAAGAATGTTATAGAATTATTAATAAAGATTAGTGTAGATATCTCCGTACTTCATGTATATTATGCAAAGTACTACGGGGAGGTACTGTTAGAGACTATGTTGAATGTTTTTAAAACATAGAGGTATGTATAATAGAACTGTAGATTACTAATTTCTGAGGTGGTAAAAAATTTTAAATCTCTGTTTAAAATCATCAGGGCAAAGGTTGAGCCCTTTCAGCTACTAAGTCTAATCACAGTAGAATAAAAATCTGTGTAGAAAAAAAATATATTTGTCTTCACTTATTTACTACAATAAATATTCACACATTAAAATTGTAAGAAAATAATTTAGACAGTTTAAACTTTATCTTTCACTAATAAAAGCAGGAGGTTTTCTAGGTCAGCACACTTGT
>NW_017731910.1:1138214-1149828 GCF_001890085.2 Hipposideros armiger | reverse complement strand
TACACAGTTCTACTATAGCTCAATAAGCACTGTTTCAGTTGAACGATGACGGTAGAAGCCAGATAGTATAGAGAAGAAGAGTCAGTGGGAAGTAAGTATCGCACACCTCTTTTATTTTTTTAAATTTATTTTTTAATTGCAATTGACACACAATATTATGTTAATTTCAGGTGTATAACACACCACTTTTAAAAAGTTGCTGTGAAGGAGGAGAAAGAGGAATGTCACAGGGGAACATGGAGTAGAGGGATGTTGGTATTTTATCCTGATGTTACTTTTCATGGAAGCGACTTGAGCACATTTTAAAGCTGATGGAATGAATTCACTGGGAGGGAAAGATTAGTAATGCAATGGAGAGAAAAATGGTCAGAAGTGAAAATGCAGAAAAGCCATGGGATGCCAGGCACAGATGGATGGATTGAGCTTTGGTTGAAGGTACCAATTTGCAATTGTAACCAGAGAGAAGGGTTGGAATATGGGTGCAGATGTAGGTATTTTTGAGTTTTTATTATTAGAAAGTCAAGGAGATTCCCATCAGATAGCTCCTACTTTATATGCAAGATAAAAGACAATGTTAACAGCTGAAAGTTTTAAATAGTCTTTCTTTTTCTTTTTTTATTATTAATTTCAGGTGTACAAAACAACATAATGATTAGACATTTACACACGTCACAAAGTGATAACCCTAACAAGTCTACTATCGACCTGATGCTATACATAGCTATTATAATACCATTGATCAGATTCCCTATGCTGTACTTTATCCTGTGACTATATATATATATATTTTAATTATAGTTGACATTCAATATTATTTTATATTAGTTTCAGGCTTGCAGTGGTTAGGCATTTATATAATTTATGAAGTGATCCCCCTGATAAGTCTAGTACCCATCTGACAACATAGTTTTTATAACATCATTGATTATATTTCCAGTACTGTATTTCACATCCCCATGATTATTTTGTGACTACCAATTTGTACTTCCTAATCCCTTTATCTTTCTCAACCATCCCCCTCACCCCTTCCCATCTAGCAACATCAGTTTGTTCTCTATGAATCTATTTCTGTTTTGCTTGCTTGTTTATTTTGTTCTTTAGGTTCCACATATAAGTGAAATCATATGGTATTGGTCTTTCTCAGTCTGACTTATTTCACTTACCGGTAGCAAAATATTCTCAAGGTCCATCCATGTTGTTCAAATGGTAAGATTTCATTCTTTTTTATGACGGAGTAATCCTCCATTGTATACATGTACCACAATTTCCTTATCCAATAAATAGTACCTCTTATAATGGGTGGTAGAATAAGTTGACTAATGAAATTTAGGACTCCTGGTCAGCGTTTGAGGACCCATTTGAGATTGCTGATGAATTTGTGAGACATGTCCACCCTATTGTGTGACTTTGACATTGTTAGTATCTTAGCTAAGGCTGCAACACACACACACACACACACACACAATACCATAGTCTGGGTGGCTTAAACAACAGAGATGTATTTTCTCACAGTTCTAGAGGCTTGGAAGTCCAACAGCAAAGTGTCAGCCAATTTGGTTCCTGGCAGGACTCCCCGTCTGCCCTGTGTGCTGTGATCTCTTCTTTGTGTGCAGTGGGTGATGTAGGAGGATGGGAGAGAGATTAAGATCTCCAGTGTTCTGAAACGGGCAATAATCCCATCAAGAGGGCCCACTCTCATGACCTCATCTAACTCTAATTACCTTTCAAAGGCTCCATCTCTAAATACCAAAACATTGGGAGTCAGGGCTTCAATGCATGGATTTCAGGGGAGCCACAAGCCTTTGGTCCAGACCAGTTAGACTGCTGGCATGCAGGTAATTAAGAAGATGTTGATTTCATGCAGGACTGAGACTTTTATGAGAGGATAAAAGCAAAATACAGAAATATAAGGAAATGTGGAATATAAAAAGAATGTAATTCTAATACACTTTAAATTGGACATAAAGGGGAAAAAGAAAGTCGAAAGATGGTGAGTTTGGGTAGAGAATAGGGATCAAAGGACTAAGTGATCTGTTGAGTACAAAGAATAATCATAATGAAAATAGTTAAACAAGCAAGCTAGGAGAGGATATTAGAGATTGTGATCATGGAGTGGTATGCTTGAATTAGCAATTTTGGAGTTAGAGCAGTTATGAGTGATGACAAAATCTAAGGTTTGTAACCATGATAATGTGTGGCAGTGGAGGGGGAGGTCTGGTAATGAAACGAGGTAAAAAAATAGTTCGGAAGTCAGAGTGTTGAATGGTTATTTATGTTGTTGTGAGGTCACCCAGGATTATGGTCAGGATTTAGAAAACACAGTAGTTGCTGTGTTATCTTCTCTTCAGTAATTTAGAGAGAGTAAGGAGAAGATTAGTAGATGACAATACTGTCAAATGACCTAACCCTCAAGGATTGAGATCAAACTTTGTTGGTTTGCTTGATTTTTATGTATTTATTTTACAAGAGGGTAGAGAAATAATGGTCTAGGAGGGGCAACAGAAATCAGGGAGAACACTACTCTCTGGCTCTGAGATATGAAAGGGATAAAAATATTTTAAAACAAAACAAAAATGTCTGTTTGAGAGTACAACAAAGGAAGCAGAGTCCACAGGGGAAATCTAGGTTTCCATTAAGGAAACCGAGTGGAGGGACCACTCAAAAGAAGTAGAGAATAGAGGGTAGTATTTGTCATAGAGCAAAAGTTCCAGATGGCATCATGGAAGGGGATGGCAGACAAAGTAAAGGGCAAGGAAGCAACATGTGTTGGTACAATAGGGTATGGAGGGTGAGGCTGGCCTTACAGGTCATGTTGAAGAGTACCTTGTCAAGTTTCACAAATTGTTCTTTGGAAAAAAGTCTTACTTTTTGGGTAAAGACTGATCAAAACATGGTGGTCTTACAGTTTCTTTGAGGAGGGTAATACAGGCCCTTCATTCAAATGACTTCTTTTTTTTCCTCTTTTCTTTTTTACCTTGGAGAGGGGTGTTAAACCAAAAATTACAGCCTCCAGACATTGCCTAGGTTCTATCATCAATTAATCTTCAGAGACATTCTGTGAAGTAGGGACCGTTATACTCTCCCATTTACAAACAAGGAAATGGACTTAGGTTAAGTAACTTGCAGAAAGTCACACAATAAGTGACAGAACCAAGATTAAAATCTTGATCCATTACATACAAAATGGATCTATTAGATCCCTTCCTTTTTCTAACACGTTTTACTGCCTTTCTGAGTAACTGAAGGTGAATATTGAACACAATACCTCACGATTTGCATACATAGTGCTTTAGAATCAAGAAGGATTGTGTACAATGACCAGTTCCATCACTCGAGAAATGTAGTCTCTAAGAGTCGAGAGCAGCACAGCTCAGGCTTTCATAAAAACTGTGAAATGAGTTTTTTCATTTAGAGCTTTTTTTTTTTAGAGCTAGCAAGACAGTCAGTCACCTTAGGAAGGGCAGCATTTCTTTTATTTCTTTCCTCCCTCTGACCCTTCTCTTTGGAATAGAAACTTCAACTCATATTGTACCAGATTGAATTATTTTACATGAAAGGGAATTGTTGTCAGCATTTTCCAGCACATTAATTTCATTTTCTACCTACGTCCCTTGTCTTCTGTGTTAATATCAAAATTATCAACATTTTTTCTGCACCTTAATAATGATACTCTTCTACATTATAATACAAAATAATATCTCATAATGTAGTTATGTCATAATTTACTTCATCAATCCTGCATTGTTGAACTTTTAGCATGTTTCCAATTATGTTATTACAGACAGCATTAGCATTGTAATATCTGCATATCCATGGTTACTACTTTAAGAGAAATTCTTGTGTACACTTTTGATTCAGAAACTATGTGTTGAGTCAAAAGACATGAAAAATGTTAATATCCAAGTTACATTTTTCTCTAGAGATGTTTTTACCAATTTATATCCCTATTAACAGTACATAAAAACATTTTTCTACACTCTTGCTCATTTAGAACTATAATTCTCTTTACTGTTTTTCCATATAATAAGAAAAGGTCAATATCTTATTTGTATTTTTTATCAGTCATGAAATTGTACACTTATTTCATGTACTTATTGATCACTTATGTTGTGTCTGGGTTTTACCCATTCATTTCTTTTGCTGATATTTTCCCAAAGAATATTAGTCTTTTTTATAGTCTATTGTATGTATATAGCAAATACTTTTTCTAGTTTGTTGTTGCCCTTTTTTATGGTGCCTATAGAGTTATTGTATACAGTGACGTTGAAAATTTTTATATTAATATAATCTAAATTCATCAATCTTTTTTATACTGGTTTCTCCTTTGGTCATTTTAGAAATGCCTTTGCCACCCCAAACATTACACAGATACTTTATGGTTTCTTTTTTACATCAAAAATAGTTCATCTATTGTTCTCATTTAAAAATATATTTCTGCAAAAATTTATATGCATTATAGCTCTAGGAGGACAGATATCACATTCGTTATATTTAGCATCTGGCATGTCATTGTTAGTAGTCAATAAATATTTTTTGAATAAAACAATGTTCATCCATATAGAATACATGACGGTGTGAAATTAGGATATAAATTTATTTTTTCCAGATGATTAGTCACTTGTCCAATTCTACTTATTGAATGATCCACCTTTTCCATACAGATTTGAAATATTAAATTTATCATCTAACAATTTTTAAAGAGTAATTTTTTGTTTGTAATAAAGATTTATGTCCATGATAATAAATCCCAGAGACAACTAACATAAATGTTTCACAACTTCTTCCCTGCTATCTCTTCAGACATACAATAGAGATATATGTACCTAATTTTACTCAGATGGACGCATGATACATATAGTCGATATATACGTTCACCATCTGTCACTATTGTTTGTATTTGTTTATAATGCTGTCTAACTGGCAAAGCTTTTGTATTTTTATGCAGTCAAATTATGTATTTTTATTTTTATGGTTTCTGGGTTTTCATGCTTAGAAAAGTTATCTGTATGCTTCAAATTTAAAAATGTAAACCTATGTTTCTGTGGTATATGAACTTAACTTGATGTAAGAGTCAATTGATGAAAAAGCCTAACTTTTTCAAATGGCCAGTAGTTATCCAATACTGGTATTAAATAATGCATCCTTTCCCATTGATATGAAATGCTACCTTTGTAAGGTACTAAATATTTGTATATATTTGATTCTAATGATGGATTTTCTATTGTGATCCATTGATTTATCATTTGTGAACTAATGGTACCAAAATGTAAGTACTGGAGCCTTATAATTCTTGTAAATATCTAGTAGGGCTAGTATCTCCTAATTATTCTTTTTTGGAGTATTCTTAGGTAATTTTAGAATGTCTATTCTTCCATATAAACATTAGAATCATTTTGACACACACTCCTCCCAAAAAGCCTAGAGAAATACTGGTTAAAATTGCATTGCATTTATAGATTAAGTAAAAAACAAACAAAAACCATCTTTCCAATATTTATGATGTTCTAAGACCATGGTATGTCTTTTTATTTCCTCACATATTCTATTTCACTTGGCAGAGTTTTACAGTTTTTGTCATAGAGTTCAAGATTGATATTATGACTAGGTTTTTTCTTTTATTATATTTCTAATTAGTTTTCATTTTTACATAGAAAAGTTATTCATTTTTGCACAATTACCTTGTAAATGCACTTACTGTTTTTAGTAGGTTTTCGCTTGATTCTCTTAGTTTTACAGGTAAACAGTTACATCATCTGAATTTATTTATGTAGCACTAATAATATTGACAGACACTTGGTAAGTACTCAATAAGCATTAGTTAAAATTCTTATTATTTATATTAGTAAGTTATCAGACAGAATAAATTTTCCATGATGACGTAAGTAGGTTTACATGATCAAATTTTGAGAAAATGATTCCAAATTTCATCTGTAATTTCAAACTTGCAAAAATGACCAAGACCATTTGTTAAAAGAAACGTAACAAAGGAAGACTTGCTTTATCAGATATTAAAATATATTGTAAAGTATATAAAATGTTATAAAATAGAAGATACTAGCTCAAAAACAGAAAGATTAATAGTGAGTTTAGTGGAGTTATACACAAATCTTTTTAACATCAAGAATTTATTTTCATAGCTAAAAATGTGTGAATACCAATTCTACGAAGTAATTTCTTGTAAATTATCTTGGACAACTCATAAAATATAATCATCTTGAGACTATTTTGGTAAAGGCTAAATATCAGTGAGTTTACAAACAAACTTTTTTTAAAAATGTGGTTTTCAATTACAGTTGACATTATATTAGTTTAGGTGTACACCATAGTTATTAGACATTTATATAACTTATGAAGTGATCATCCAGATAAATCTAGTGCCCATCTAACACCATACACAATTATTACAATATTATTGACTATATTCCCTATGCTGTACTTTACATCCCTGTGACTATTATTAGAACTGGCAATTTGTACTTCTTAATCCCTTTCACCTTTTTCACCCACACAAACTTCTAAATGGGATTTTAAGCCATGATGCCAAAAAAATAGTGCTTTAATTCTTGCTGCAGATAGACTAAATGAGACTTGTTTCTCTTAAAATAATTTTCAAGAAAATTCTCCCTAAGAGATTCAGAAAGTCAAGAGAATTAAAACACATTTAGTACCAATTCATGTCCACAGCTAAATTTTGCTTATGCAAGCTTAAAATATATCAAAGTGACTATGATAGTAATGATTGCCCCCTGAATTTTTCTGGGTCAATTTAATCATATATTTATTTAATTTAATCATGTGTTTATTTAAAGGACTGTTGCTGTCATTTGGGTTCATAATAATATTTAATATTCTCTACTTGCTTGCTCCTTATTTTAACCAAACTATTCTAAATGTTTTCATGATTTTTTTCTTTTTGAAGTTAGTTCTCTACCTCAAAACAAAAAATAAAATTATAATATGATGAAAGGAAAAAAAACCCCTCATTGATATTTATGCACTGAAGCTCACAACATTTCCTAGTTTATAATGTTTCAAAGTTCATGCATGACCTTGCATTATAAAGCATGAGATCAAATAAAGATATTCTTCAAGGTAAATGTTCATTGAGTAAGAAGAGGGTTGTTATCTAAAATAAAGCAAACTAAACTGTGTTAAAAGCCAGCCAGTTTAAGTATTTATAATAATTACTTTGGGTTTTGCCTTTTATTTTTAATACTTGTTTGTTTCTTTTCTCTCCTGCTACACTGTAAATTCCCTAAGGAAGGAGCTCTATCTATCTTGTCCACTTCTGTAATCCCCAAAAGCCTCTGACCAGGGTAGAGGCTTAATCTATATTGATAATTAATCTATAGTAATGAATGAATAGGGTTGAGCTGTGTGTTTACTCCACCAAGAGTTAACAAGAGGCCTAGGAATGAAGAAGGCAAAAATGGAGAGTTATTCTAAAATAATCCACCTGCTCCTTGCCTCTGATCTCAGTCCCCTCCCGTTCAAATTCCACTATTGCCACTAGAGTGACCTTTCTGAAGTTGCTAGAAAAACAAATCTGACCATGATACTTTCCTGACTAAAACCTTTCAGTGATTCTCAACTACCTAAATAGTGTAGTCCAAACTCTTTTGCAAACAAGTGCTTCAGAATTCTGGCTTCTGTTACCCTTTTGACCTTCTCTCTCTTTATTTAACTGGGTACCATGTATCTAGATATTACTATCTTAGCATTTTAAAGGCAGTATTTTTCTTTATATTTTTACATTTGTATGATAAAAATAAACTCATTAGTTGCTCACTATGTGCTAGGCTATTTTCATATATTATTTCATTTGATTCTTATAAAAACCCTGTAAGAGACTGCTTTATCTCCATTTTAAAGATGTGGAAATTGAGACCTAGTAGAGTAAAACATTAATTGTTTACATTAGTATACTCACTGGTCAGTAAAGATACTAACTTTTTGCCTTTCATGTCTGCTTTAAACATTTCCCTAGTCTGATTTGCCTTTTAATTATTTTTACCAATAGAAATTTTATGCCTTTATGTTGTCAAATCTGTCAACCTCCCCTTTTTTTTAAATTTTATTGGGGGACAGCATGGTCATTGGTTACACACTGCTTTCATGCTACAATGGCATAGTTGACTTTTTTAAGGAGGACACAGCTCACAGTGGCCCATGCAGGGATCAAACGGGCAAACTCGGTGTTATCAGCACCACACTCTAACCAACGGAGCTAACTAGTCACCCCTGTCAAACCTTTCTTTAGTGATTTTTTCCTAGTCTAAATTTAGAAAGTCCTTGTTTCTTTCGCAGTTTGATACATCATATATAATTCTCTCTTCTAATTTGTCTGTATTTTTTTTTCTGTTTACTTTAAAGCAAATATTCAGAAGTACTTTGGTAGGTGATGTAAGGTAAAAAAGATCTAAATGGATCTATTTTCACATAAATCAGCCAATTACTCAAGTACAATTTATTGAAAAATCCCTTTCTTCACCATTACTTGTGATACTTTTTTTTTTTTACTACATGTTACTTTCTAATATAAACAGAGTTTATTCCTGAGTTACCTGTTCTGTTCGTTTGATCTGATTATCCAGTTGTGTGCCCGTACCACATTGCTTTAATTATGCTAGGAAATGCTAATTCTTCATTAATATTTTATCATTAGATTTGGACATCTTCCATCTTTAAGTTTTAGTATGTAAGTTTTATGGATAAGCTCTAAGGAACATGTATTCATATTTTATAACTAAATTGTGTTCCATAAAGACATTTCAACAACTGAGTATTATCTCCTAGATCAGCATTTAAAACAGATTGCTTTGGCATGTCCATAAACTCTAAGGTATCTGGAAGACAAGCTATTCATTAACAATCTGATTGCAGAAATTCAGCTAGAAAGACAGTGTTGTTATCATTTTATTGAGTGTATAATGGCTTATTTTTAACTTTTCTTATAAAAATTCACAGTTACTATTATCTTCCATGACAAATTCTACTCTTGGCTGAAGTTTTCCTTCTTACTACACACCATGTTTAAGACAGCAATAATATTCACTGAATACTGTATTATGTAAAAACATTGTTTTCCATCAACTCGTAAGTAAAAATCATGGGCTTAAGGAATGTCAGAATGGTAAGGGAAAAAAAAGAAAAGGCCTTAATGTATGTGCATTCATGCCTTCCTACCCTATGTCTTTCCTTATTCTCCCAGTTAGCTCCATTTCCCCAGACACTTCCTCTGCTTCCTTGAAAATAATCACATAAATCCTGTAACCTTCTTGACTTACATAGAAAGACTTATTTAGAAAGGATAGTTTTTTTTTCCTTTTAAAAAGTCTAACTTAATTTATATCCTGGTTTTGACTGCCTCATCACAACAGAGAAGGCACATTTTCATGAAGTTTAATTATAAGATTGAGCTTCTTAGAGCAGAATTTTCTCACTGCCACATTGGTTAAGAATGGAACCTAGCATTATAGATAAAGGACCTTAGAAAGGTACTCTGAGAAAACTGACATTTACAATAGACCTACTAATAATTAACTCTCCGGGATTTTGTTTTTATATCTGTCCTTTCTAAATTGTAGAACTTCATCATGAAGCCACTAAAGTAGGATACTGGTGTTTCTTCAGATCCCAGATCCTAGACTCAGCATACAAGATCCACTCTTAGTCTACATTCAAGAAAACATCAAAGGATACATGGAACTGTACAATCCAGACATCTAGGCTAAGGTTCTATGCCATTACTCCCAGGCTGATAGCAAAAACTCTTCCCACACACACTCTACCCATAGAGACTGTGACAGTACCTTACTAGATTTTATTGCCAACCTTCCCAGGTCTCAAGGCTACCTTGAGTGCCATGTCATTCAGAAACTATCTCTGAAACCTGCCCATCAAATCATTCAAATGGATTCCAGCTCATTATTTCTTAACAGACCTAATTTAACTTTTAGGACACTGTTGAAAATATATAACAATTCCTTGTTCAGGTTGGTTTGAAGTCTTCATGAACTTGAATTGCTTTCCTTGACACATTGATGGAGACCATCTTAAGTTCCCTTCCAACAACAAAACAATGCACCTCAAATATTCATCCTCTCAAATGCTAATATAGCTTCATTCTGCATTGATTTATGTGATTTATTTAAGGGAAAAAAATAAATGTGGAAATACAGGCTCTCAAAAAAGAAAGACGCCTTTAAGAAGTACACTAGCTGTCTGAAAAAACTCAGTTCTGCTTCTTGAACATGTAATGTTGTCTGACCCTGAGGAAGTATAGAGAAGTGGTTAAAGATGTGAGTTTTAGAGTTCACATTTCTGTAGGGGATCCTGGACTCAACTTTCTCTTTTGTCACTCACTTACTGTGTTGTATTATACAGACTTTTAACTTCACTGAATATTAGTCTCCTGGTTTTTTTGAAATGAATATAATCACAGCTCTACTTGGGTCAGGGTTAAGTGAGAAAACATCTGATTTAGAGCTCAATAAATATTAGTGATTATTTTTATTTTCTTTCCTTAAATGTATTAGGAGCTCCATTGAGGACAAGGACTAACTCGCTTCTCTTTATATCTAGAGTGTTCAGGGCAATTGCTCAATAAATTGAGCAATTGTTAAATTTGTTAATTTTGTTATTTGTTAAATTTTGTTGTCATGGAATTGTTAGATATGAGAGAACTACCTGCAGCATGCTATAAAAATGTTTAAATAATGCATTTCCTGGGGAGCAGGAGCAGGGAACTCCTCCCAACACTTCACAAATTTTGATCATACCAGAGTCTCCAAAAAAAGTTTCCAAATTGTGTAATATCTTTCTCTTCAGTGAAGGTGATTTGCTATATGTAAAACTAAATGTGATTAATTTATACCTTTGTAAGATTTTTTTTATATACAGAAAAGTCATAAGTAAAAAATGATTCCTTCGTGAAACCCCATGTCCTGATTCTTTAATTTGCAATACTCATATGTACACAAAGCTGAAAATCAAATCTGTATAGATCAAAGAACTTCAGACATGCTCTAAGCATTTTTAAAAAAATATGAAAGCATTATTTTCTTCATAGTCTCAAAAGATAGGAATCTTTGTGAGAATGCCAAATGATGATGTTGTTTGCCAGCTAAGACCTTATAATATTTAGTACAAACGTAAAATGAGATTGAAAAAGAGGAGTGCCCAGTAGGATACGATGAGGGCAAAAGCAAGGGGACGAGCAAGGATATTAATTTAGCCATTCCTAAATTTAGTAAATATTTACTGAGCGCCGCCTATGCTTCATTTCATGCTGGAAACCAGAAGAACAAAGCAAAGATGGGCTGCCTTTCTAGAGCTCATATCTCCATGGGAAAGACACATTTTGTAATCATCAAAAACTGCAATTGTGACGTACAATAGGAGCGAGAAGTACAAGGTACGTTGTGAACTGCTAACAAGGGGGCCAAATCCAATCAGGAAGCATAGGGAGCATTTCCCTGAGGAAGTGACTTTTAAAATAAACCAGAAGAATAAATCCATGTTAGCTAGGTGATGGCGTGTGTGTGTGTGTGTGTGTGTGTGTGTGTGTGTGTGTGTGTGTGTGCAAGTGCATGTTGGGAAATTGGGAGGGATG
>NW_017731910.1:1127994-1137494 GCF_001890085.2 Hipposideros armiger | reverse complement strand
TTAAAAAAAAAAATCAGAATTCATTAGTGACTTACCAAAAGGCCACGCAATAAATTAAAACTTTTGCAATTTGTTTTACATTACTGCAATTAACATCACCCCCTCATTTTCTATGTGTTAATACCACTTTAAGATATTTTAATAGATAATTTTGTTATTAGTCACAACAAAAACGTAATTTGTAATGAGCAATATTTCTTTCAGCCTTTTTTTCAAGCATTGCACAATAAAATGAGCCAGAGACCTGGGTTGGCCAGCTCTAGAATCCTAGCTAATTGGACTACAGATACTACTAAGGCAAAGATTAAGGATAAGAATGCGCTCGCATCAGCCCAGCATTACTTTTTCATTGGGGCAGCAGCAGTTCCTCGTGGTAGCAGCAGTTTAATACAGTTTGTAGTTTTCCAGCCTTATAGTACGCCAACCCCCTAGAGACATTACCAGCAGCTGGCTGGTGCCACTTCCTTAGAGATATGAGTCCCAGCCATAGGAGACCTCTCCTCCAACCTTCTAATCTTCAGTAATTTCTATTTCTTCCCTTGTTACCCTTGCCTGGCTACTTTCCACTGTTGCTACCTCCATGATAATTTTAATGTTCTCCTTTTGTCCTTTCACTTATGTGGTTAATAACTTTATAACTAGTTAAGAATTCTTTATAATAAGTTCTCTCTGTTAAAATAACTGATATGGTTTCTGTGTCCTAGCTGGGTTCTGATTAATACAGAGGTTTTCAACTCTAAAATAAAAGAATGCACTCTAGAACCTGTAGCCCTTTAATGGTAATTAAAACTGGCTAGTCTGACTAATCAAGGACAAAAATAAAATCAAGATGAGAAAAACTTTACACAAAGGTAAAGGAAGAGAATAAGATTGCACCTGTCTCCCTAGTGAGTATTCCACACTGGCCAATCTGTAATCCCCAGCATTAGAACCCCTTCACAATAGGATAGAAAGAACAGCAAACTCAGTGTTATAAAACCTGTATTATTACCTTGACCCTTCTTCTAACTGACTGTGTGATGTTGGTCAAGTTACTTAGAATTTCAGAGACTCTGTAATGAAGCAACAACATAAAATGTCCTCTAAATTCTCTTATAAGCCTAAAACACCCATGAACCTAGAGAGAAACATTGGAGCATGAGAAATACCCTACAGTAAAAACCTCTTTACAGAAATAATTTTAAAAGCATTAATATTCAAGAATTTCCAACGTGTTTTTTTTCTTTTAAAGATTTTATTGGGGGAATTAGGGAAAAAGAACATTGTGTTTTTCTAGGACCTATCAGCTCCAAGTCAAGTTGTTGTCCTTCAGTCTTAGTTGTGGAGGGCGCAAGCTCAGCTCCAAATCCAGTTGCTGCTTTCAGTCTAGTTGCAGGGGCAGACGTGGGGTGGGGGGTGCGGAGCACAGCCCACCATCCCATGTTAAAAGCATGCACTCTAACCCACTGAGCCACCTGGCTGGCCCAAGGATTTCCAAGATCTTAAATGAACGATTCAAAACTTTCCTTAGCTCGGGGCGGCCAGTTAGCTCTGTTGATTGGAGCACAGTGCTCATGACACCAAGGTTGCCGGTTCGATCCCCACATGGGCCACTGAACTGCACCCTCCACAACTAGATTGAAACAACTACTTGACTTGGAGCTGATGGATCCTGAAAAAACACACTGTTCCCCAATGGAAAACACACACACACACACACACACACACACACACATTTTAAAAAAAATTTCCTTTCCTCAGCTCTATTCTGTCTTGGCTCAAATGAGGACGTCCTACTTACTTAAAATTGTAATCTTTCCATGACTGGCACACCCAGTCTCCTTTGTCTGCTGTTTTCCCCCCAATAGCACTTTCCACCTTTTAACATACTGCCTATCCCTGCCACCAAATATAAATTCTACCCAGGCAGGGAGTTTTGTTTTGTGCATGGATGTATGCCAAGCACATAACATACGATAAGTGCTCAATTAATGTTGTTGGCTGGATGAATGAGTGAGTTCCTAATACAATTTAAAATGAAACATTCCCAACTTAAGTAACAGTTGGGAAAGCAGCTGTAACCAACTATGTTCCTTTAGTTCAGCGGTTCTCAACCTGTGGGTCACGACCACTTTGGGGGTCAAACGAACCTTTCACAGGAGTCGCCGGGTACTCGTATGTGGGCGTATTTGCATGTGGGCCTGAAGATAGATAGAGGAGTGGTGTCTCGGTTCCCAAGACCATTGAAAATATGTTTTCCGATGGTCTTAGGCGACCCTTGTGAAAGGTTGAGAACCGCTGCTTTAGTTGGTTAGATCTGCTTAGCACAGGGTTCCTTAAAATTGGAAGTATATTTTAAGTAGTTTTGTCTTTTGAAATAATACAAACCCTCTGAAAAAAAATAAGTCTGTAAACATAAGCTCACTGAACTGATCTGACCTTGTTCCCAGGAGAGAGTTCATTTAAGATCAGGAAAGTTCAAAGTCAATGAATCATAAAGCAATTAAAAGACTAAAAAGGAAATGACATTTTTTATGAACTGTGCAAATTCAAAAACCATTTAGGGTAATATTATTGTGTCAGGAATTCCTCAGGTTTGGCTTATAAAGTAAGAAAATGATCAAATGTATATATACCAGGATTGATCCAACCAGAAAAGCATTGAACCTCAAAGGAATTTGTCTTTAGGAATAATCTTCAGAACAAATTTACTAAGCGCACAAGAGAACTGAGCTCATTACTCTGCAGCCACATTTCACTTTCAACAAACTTCTCACAAGTAAGTCATTCACGAGTCTATTAATAATAAAAATAACAAAAGAATGACAGACGTAAAGCTTCAGAACTTACACATTCAGGTAGTAAGCTAACTGCTTTACATTTACTGCCTCATTTTACAAATGAGGAATTTCAGCTGCAATGAGGATAAGTAAATTGTCCTGTGTCAAATGACCAGAACTTAAACTCAACCTTTTTAGTGCTGAAGTCCATGTTCCTCACTGCAATGCTAGCTTGTCTCTGTTTCTAAAACTTAAATTTATCAGTGGAAGGAAAACTCTTTGCTACTTTTGAGGACATTCAAAACATATTTCTGTAGGCTCTGAAGACAAACACACAAAAAAAGCTCCAACAACTTATTTCTTGGCAGGCATCACTGAAATTGGTTCAGAGCTTCTTTGGGTATTTACTTTGAAAAGAATAATGCTCATTTGGGTGGACAAGTTCTGTTCACTTCTAAAAAACAAAAACGAAACAATCACCCTGTAATGCTAAAATGACACTAATAATTTTCATCCGTGAAAACACACGCACACAACTTGAGGGACTTTGTGCTTTTTCCTCTTCATATTGTCAGCATCTAGCAGAGTACCTGCCACATGATTAGTCCTCACTAAAAAAAATTAAGAAAATAAGACTCAAGAAAGAAAGAATTGCTCCAGCTAAGTCCATCTTTATGTGTGTGGCTATGCTTTAAAATGTCAAATTATTTCATTAATGGGAATTTCTCTAAGTCCATCCAACAAACAGAAACTGAGTGCCTACTATGTGTGCTCCACTTTGTATCAAGCATTAGCAGTAGTACCTCACAGAAAAGGAGACAAGATTCCTAACCTCAGAGAATTCCACTCTTCAGGGGAATGACAAGTGAGTCCTTAAATGGTCTTCCCACCACCTCTTTAATATCTTCCTCAGGCAGAGATATGAGGTGGTTAAAAGGAAAGTACCTCCAGACCTTTGATCTAGGTGATTCATTGAAGTCGATATGGAAGGAGCAATTAGATGAAACACATCCAATTTACACAGACAGTTGATGGCAAAATCAAAGCAAGAATCCAATTATTTCAGTCTACCATATTATTTTCTTAGTCCTTAAAGATCATCTCTATTTTCATCTTTCTTTCTTTCCTTAGAAGCATGCTAAAGACATTTTCAGGAATATGAGTTTCCAAAGAAATGTAGAATATTGAAAGTTCTTAACGTTACTTATTTTAGCAAGTTTATTTTGGCCTTTACTAAATGTGACTGTTTGCTCTTCAATAAACAGCAAATCCCGGGCCAGCCGAGTGGCGCGATGGTTAAGAGCTGGCTTGGGACGCCAGAGGGCCCCGGTTCGGATCCCACATATGAGGGCCAGTGACACTGCCCTCCACAGCTAAGATGCTGAACAACAGCTCAACCTGGAGCTGGGCTGCCATGAGTCGCCGGCGACGGCGTAGGCTGCACTCCCTGTGGCAGTGGGTTGCCATGGGCTACCGTATGTAGCCAGCAGTCAGCGTGAGCGGCCAGCAGTCGCAGTGAGCGGCCGTCCAGAAGCCGGTGACTGATCTGCCTAACCAGAGAAGAGCGCAATGATGGTGCCAACTTGGGCCAGTGAAGCAACATCCTCCACAACTAGATTGAAGAACAAAACGACAGCAACTAGTCTGTTCCCCTTCCCCCAATTCCCCCAGCACTGTTCCCACCCCCCCAATTCCCCAATAAAAAATTAATTAATTAATTAATTAAAAAAATAAACAGCAAATCCCACTGAGAGGTGAATAACCATAACTAGGATCCTGGACCCTCACTATAAAACAACAATTCTTCACATTTTGATGTATTTCCTTCTAGTATTACAGCAATTAATTTGCTTTACACAGTTAATATCATGCTGTCACAATTTTCTCCTGCCCTTTTCCTTGCATATTAACATAGGTATTTTCCAATGTTATTACAAACTCTTTGTAAACATACTTTATATTAAACTTTAAGCGAATGTATCATAATTTACTCAGCCATTCATATGTGGTTATTTAGACCACTTCTCGTTTTTCATTGTTATTAAATAAAGCAGAAATGAACATCTTTCTGCCTGATTCCCCCCCACCCCATACTTTAGATTATTTCTTTAAGACAGATTTCCTAAAATTTAATTGGTACAAACATATTTAAGGTATATATTGCCACAATTTTTCCTTATGCATTATAATAATTTCACTCCTCACCTATTTTACTTCACTCTTGTGAACACTACAGCCTCATTTTTCAAAATGTCTTTGCTGTTTTAACTTGCATTTCTTTGTACTTAGTGTGAACATATCATATCCTTCTTTGTTCACCAGTGTACTATTGCCCTTTGGTGTGTGAATTTGCATATTTTGCCCAGTTCTATATTAACCTTTGGGTTTTCTTGTCTATTTACATGAGCTCTTTATGTGGTAAGAATATTGACTGGCTGTGTTATTTGCAATAAACAGGTATTTGGTTAGTTGTTGCCTTTAAATCTGTATTTATTCAAAATATTTTTTATACAGAGGGTGCCATAAAATGTATCCACATTATAAGAAAGGAAAAAACTGCATTAAAATTGCAATAATATATACTGATAACAAAAGATGAATACAAGTCATGTGTATACATTTTTTTGGCACCCCGGGTATTCTTTTTAGCTTTATTTAAAACAATTATTTATCATGTCCACATCATCATTTTCTTTCATTGTCCATCACTAGTCCTTTCCAGTGTTAAAAAAAAATTCAACTGAGTAAATTTAAAGATCTAATGGGCTTTATTAAGTGATTCATGAATTGGGCAGCATCCCATCTAGCAACTAGATGGGCACTCTGAGTTGTTCAAAATGGAAGGATTTTATAGGAAGAAGGGTGGAGCAAGGGAGCGACATCTTTTCTTTGGGGGAAGAGAAGAGGAAGAGTTATTATTATGTAGATTGCCTCTTTTCTCCATGGGGCATAGAGAGGGCCTAGGTGGCAGATTACTGGTGCTTGATCAGATAATTCCATGCTGGTTGATTAATATTATTTTTCTGGGAAATGTTGAAATTGCAATTAGATCAGGTATTAAATCTAGGTTTGGAATCACTCTTTTCCTGCCACTGTGGAGTAGCAAGGAGGAGGGGGCTAGGGTGCATTCAAGATTTTGAAGCAGGGCCCAGTTGGCACCCCCACAGTAGAGACCTCTCCGAGTCCCGGGCCTCACTTTTACTTGACCTACCTATAGCTTAACAATAGATCAACCCCCTGTGGCTTGAGCTCAGAATGTCCCCTGTCCCACCCAATTCCCTGTTTTAGAAAATTACCCTGAAATTTATGATTAATACCCTTAGGCTTATTGATCACAATCTCTATGGTCTAGCATTCTTTCCAGGCTAATCCCATCATTGTTCCTGGGTTGCTGACTTCACCATAGAATCACATGGCCAAAGGGAAGACTCCATGCAGACACCTGGAACCCTCTCATACTCTCTGGAGGAACACCCAGATTTTCCCTTAAATACCCCAGGCTGGTCTGAGAATGTTAAGGCAGCTTTTGGAGGTCTTAAACCTCTGCCTTCTCAGATCACCTGTGCTCTGATAATAAACACGTATTCTATGACCCAACTCTTGAGTCGATCTATTGGCTGAGCTGTGCAGGCAGCATGAGCCCTGGACTTGTTTGGCCTCCAGTCTCAGTTTGGCTCCACCTGAAACCCACCCCCCCATGGCTGAGAAAGGCATTACTGCTAGAGGTGTAATGGACATTAATACTGGTTTACAAGAGGTGCTGAAAACCACTCTCATCTAAGATTGATATGAGCCAAACGAAAGTGCTTCTCGCTATAAAACTTTAAGTCTCCTTTTCCCTAATGTTTTAGCTCCCTAGCCCCTGGTTATAATTATTTTTCAAATCAGTTTTTTAATCATAAACAATAGATTGTTTTTAACCTGAATCATAGAAATCTACCACCTGCTTTAAATAATTACCCTAAAGCTTGTGATTTATGCTTGTTGATTATAGTCATTGTGGCCCAGACTTGTTTCCAGGCCTAGCTCCCAGGTAAACAATAACTGAATGACTTGTTAAACCAGAAGAAAGACCATAGGCTCCATGGAGCCGAACGAACTTCCCATTATTCAGTCACCCTGTGTCAATGGTTTTGAGTCCTGCTTCTTGGGCCAACACTTTTAACTCTATTAACTAAAATCTATCTTTCCTCATCTAGGCACCATTAGGATACAAGTGATGCCCCACCAAGACTTTTAGTACATCCCTACCACAGAGGTCAACATGCTCCTCCAGGTGGATTTCGCGACCCCTTTCCCACATCTAAGATCAGATAGAGCGAGAGTCCCGTGAATCCCTGATAGGTAGGGACAATGGCCACATTTAGCAGGAAAGCAGATACATAAGAAGAAATCTCCTGTCCCTCAACTTCCCGTAGAGATTTATGGGGATCACATCTCTCAAGGGGGACATAAGGCAGGCAGTTAGAGACAGGAATTGGGTCTGTGAGATGCCTGGATACACATCAGGTAACATTCCTGCACATCCAACATGGCCTACGGGAAATGACCGCCCAAAAGACTCCCCTCTCCACCCAAACTTACCCTTGTTTACCATAATCATTAGCCACTACGAGGAAGCTAAAGAATATAAAATACCTAACTAGATTAGACCATTCATACCTGCGCAGTAAAGGCTACAATGACCTTCATCTCACCTTAGCCTTACTTATTATACCACCATTATAATAGCATACATATGCCTGGAAGTTCGTTAATATCATTATAGCACACTGAATTCTGGGAAGGAACATGTGCAGTCTGAAAAGATGAGGTAATAGCCTCTTGTCAATCACAGGTATCAATCAAATAGCCCCACAATTAGAGAGGAGTTACCCATTGTAGAAAAAAAGGGATAAAAACCACTAAGGCCTCTTTAGTCAGGGCCCTTGAGCTGCTCCCTTCTGCTCCCCACCTCTCTGGAGTGTACTTTCGCTTCTAATAAACTGCCCTTTCACCACTGTCTTACTGTGTCTCATTCAGTTCTTTGCTCGAGATTCCAAGAAACTGGACACCACGCCGAGAAGGGCCTGCTCTCGGGTAACACAATGGCCTGGCACGTGGAACTCGCAAAGCTGCCAAAGCCTTAGACAAATGCCAAGGCCATCTTCGTGTGCTTGCATCCAACTGCAATGAGCCTAGGTACGTCAAGCTGGTGGAGACCCTCTGTGCTGAACACCTAATCCACCTAATTAAGGTTGATGACAACAAGAAACTAGGGGAATGGGTAGGCCTCTGCAGAATTGACAGAGGGAAATCCCGTAAAGTGGTTGGTTGCGTTGTGTGGGGGTTATAGATTATGGAGAAGAGTTTCAGGCCAAGGATGTCATCAAGGAGTGCTTCAAATGCAGGAAGTGAACAAAATAGACTTGGCTTTTTTTTTAAATCTAGGTTTGGTATCATCATGAACTTTTAGCATGAGCAATGCCATCTGCTTTTTTCTTTAAAATTAGTCACTACACTTTTACTCTTAAGTTCTTAATTTTCATTCCTGTCTTGGTATTCCATTGATCATCTTTATTAGGCTATTTGGATAAAAATACTATTTATTCAATACCAAACACTGTTCAACCCTAGGTGGAGTCTGTTATTGTGTCTATTTTAAATGATGCAGTAATCAAGGCTTTGAGAAGCTAAGTAACCTTTCCAAAGCCACTCAACTAAGTGATGAGGTGGGACTTCAAACCCTCCTGAGCTCCACTTCATTCTCACCTTCCCCTTCATCTTACTCCTTTGTCCTCTCTCCCATTAATTCTGTAATCCATTTAAAAAAGCCTTGTGCTATTACGATAGATTTATTTTAATAGAGGAGGGTGACTTACTCTTAGTGGTGTTTTTCTAGTGGAGTTTTAAGGCTAATATAAGTTAGAGAGTTTTCAAAGCACCCTAATGATAATTTAGGCAGCCGGCTTACTAGCCTAACTTCCATAAAGTTGTCTCTGATATCCAACTCTCGATACTTAACACTTTTGACAAGTATTTATTGAATCTTTATTTTTTGTAAGTTGCTGTAAACAATAATAAATAACAAATGAGAGGTGTAGCTAATGAGCAGAATTGGGGATGGGTAGAAATCACTTCTGACTGGTGTAGACAAAAGAGTTCAATGAGGTGTAAAATTAGGCCTCTATTTGGCACTGACTTGACACAAAGCTAAGTCACTTAATTTTAAATTAAGTCAACTTATTATCTGATTACCATTTCAATGTTTCAGCATTGGCTAAATAATGTCAAGAGAAATAACCACTTTGGAGATGACTAGAGTTACATTGAGAGTCAGTGCATGTGTGCATAGAAGCAATCTGATATAATCCAATGTGAGTTTAGGTACAGTCATTCAATGTCCCTTGTCATTAAGACAGTCACATGTCCTTTACATGTAAAAAATCAACTATACCCAAATGTGTAGGTCCTTTATTGTTGTTGCCACAACTGAGTCATTTATCCTGCTCTTTGGACTAGAAATCCTAGGTATATTCCTTATCTGACTCAGGTCAATTGAGTTTATCAACATGAATGTGCATTCCTTCTTTCAGAGAGTTGAACCTTTAATTCAAACTCAGATTGGCTAAATAGAGGAACTGGGAGAAGTAGGGGAAATGAATTATGGAAGAGATCAGAGAAAGAAACACACAGGATTTAAAACAAAAGAGGCATAGGAAGAACCTCCTGAAGAATTAAATATTGCTTCTTAGGAGAAGA
>NW_017731910.1:1124903-1125924 GCF_001890085.2 Hipposideros armiger | reverse complement strand
ATTATTGTAAATTACTTTAAAGATTTACATGTAGAAAGACACAGAGTGAAATAAAAGAGCAAATCATCTGAGAGTTGAATTTGGCTGAAATGGAATGAATACGTAGTATGTTTTGGGGGTAAGGGCGGGAGTATAAGAAACTGAGGTGGATAAAGATAGTCAGAGGGAAGTAATATATTGTAGTCCTTACAAGCTAAGTGGACACTTAGATTTGATATAGTTGGTGGTAGGGAGCCATTGCAGTTTTTCTACGATGCAGTCATAAGGTGAAAACATGTCATAGGGCTTGAAAAGGCAATGTAGTAAAGTGTAATATAATATATACTATAGTGTGGGCTAAGGGTGAAGAGTGTAATTACAGAGCTAGATTGCTTTCAAGTCCTGGGTCAGGTGCTTACCCACCATGTGACTTTGGGCAAATAATGTAAGCCTCAGTTTCTTCCACTGTAGAACGGGACTCTTGTGGGGATTAAATTAATTAATCTCTTGCAAGCACATAGGATAGTTCCTCGTATATGGCCAGTGTTTAGTAAATGTTTATTATTATTATTATTATTATTATTATTCCTGCAGGTATATATAGGATAGACTGCAGCAGGAATGCAAATCTTGAGTGTTGGAAGAGTACAGACAAGTTGGTGAAAGGACACCATGCCAGTGGAGGACAGAAAGATGCAGCATTATGGGGAAACACATGTCAAAAAGGACAAATAGTTGCTTGAATGAAGGTTTGTGAGTGAAGACGTGGAAAAGGACTGCTTGGGCTTTCCTGAGGAGCTATCAAGTGCAGCTGTTACATGTTACTAGAAGTGGTGGGCAGTAATGAGAGACAGGAGTCAGAACCTTTAAAGTTCAAGGACTTGGAAGTAGCTAGAACTGGTCATTACTTTAGGTCCATCATATTTTATATGCATTTTTAGGTCAATGGAGCAAAGAAACTAAAAAAATATATAATAGCAAAACAGCTTTATTGAAAACTCTCTGGGCTAGCTAGGCTGAGCCTGAAACTAGGTATGTCCTT
>NW_017731910.1:1122828-1123668 GCF_001890085.2 Hipposideros armiger | reverse complement strand
AATAAATATGGACTGAACTGAAGCCCAGATTTATAGAGAAACAACTCAATAAGTATAAATTCAAATAATTTTTAAAAATTTAAGCAGCATACAAAATAAGAACAATGTTCTATCTTAGAACCAAAAATCTTTATATAATTTTATACTTAGGCCACACTTTCCTGAGTCAATCTGCTCATTCATTCACTTAACACACTTACTGAGCATTTACTATTTCTAGGTGGTTCTAGCAAAACAAGATGACATTTGAAAAATCGAGGAAAACATTCAAACTGTACAGCTAACTTAAAGGATGAGAGTTTCAGGCAGAGGAAATTGTTAAGTGCAAATGTTCTAAGCTGGGAACATGCTTGGATGTTCAAGGAACAGAAGGCTGATGAGACTGAAACAGAATTAATGATAAAAAAGTAGTGGGAGATGAGGTCAGAGATGAGAGGGGGCTAGATCATGTAGGGACTTGGGAAAAACTTTGAATTTTACACTGAGTGAGGGAGGAAACGGTTGGATAGTGACATAATTTGACTTGACTTACTCTTAACAATAGACCCTGAGGAGGGGAAGGTGGAGAGAGACTGTTAAAGAAGGGTAAAGATGGAAGCAGACAGACCAGTTTTGATGTTATTGCAATATTCGTAGTGACAGATGCTCGGGGAAGTGGCAATGAAGGTGTAAAATGGTATTATATTTTCTTGTTTTCTTTATTATTTAAGTACTGGCTTTTTTTCTATGACTCTATTGAATGTAATAGAGAATAAATAAATGTGGTATATCCTTAAAGGCTGAAGAATGCAAAGGAAGAGCAAAAATAGATTGAGAAGGGGTATTATTATTAATATATAG
>NW_017731910.1:1097949-1120328 GCF_001890085.2 Hipposideros armiger | reverse complement strand
GCTTGGTCGCTGTGGGAGACAGGCTTTGGTGGGGATGGAAAGGGAGATCTCAGTGGGTAAGTCCATGGGGACCAAGTGGGGTGAAGCCTGGAGTCACTCGGGGAGCCCTGGAGCATCCTCAGCCCATAGTTTTCGGCGCTAGCCACGCGTAATTATGCTGCCCCGAGAGCGTAGAGCCAGCTCAGTACCGCAAGTGGATCTCCGGGCCGGCGGGCGGGTTGTCCGTGGCGAGGGGAACCGGGAGGTAGAGCCTCAGTGTCGGTGGGCAAAGTCCAGGATGCGCCGCTGTCCTCCAGCTCAGTTCGCGTGGGGAGGCTGGAGGCCCCGCGCGCGGGGAAGCCCTGCGGCGACCAGAACCCGGGGAGCTGCTGGAGCGTCAGGGCGAGCGCGCCGCCCTACGGCTCGCCGGCCTCCGCGACCGAGGGGGGCTCAGTCCTCACCCCCCGTCTCCTGCGGGTCCCGCGTTTGGCTCATCCGCTGTGGTTCCTCCCCAGGTCGCAATGGATCTTGAAGGCGGCCAGAATGGAAGAGCAGGGAAGAACTTCTTGAAAATGGGCAAAAAAAGGTAGCCAGTTTGTTTCATTTTCATACTTTCCCTGGCCTGAGAGACTTTTGAGCAATTCGTTTCTAGCCTTCAGCTCTGAAATAGACGAGACGCTTTAATCTTCAGCGCTCGCGGTTACCCTGCAGAAGTTCGCACGCTGAGTTGAGCCCAGAGTTCGCGTTCACCCTCCGCTTTGGTGAGCTGCTTCCTCACCAGTCGGGCCTCAGGCCAATGCTCACATCCTTTTTTTGTGTTTTATAACCTTTCGTTTTCCAAGCCATGTATATCAGTCATGTTGATCATTTTCGTGCTTGACCTGTGTGCTGCTTATACTCTGCTGCTTGGTCCAGTCTGCTGCTCCTGGCAAAGCAGTCACATAAACTTCGCTCATTTGTGGCATGGCGGATAGGGCAGAAGGCCAAAACTAAATTTAGGTGGTAATGTTTTTAAAAAGGCAGTGACTGTCTGACCCTTGTAGAAGAAATTCTGAAAAGAGAAGACTGCAGTACCAAAGAAGACTACAAGCATGATGTGAAATTATCCTGAACGTATTTAGAATTGGTATTGTAACCATACAGAAAAAATAACTTTTGGGGGCAAATTTGGATCATAGTGCAGTGTCTACACAGGAAATTTTAAACTTGAAGCAGTAGGTGCATTGTTAGTAGATTGTAAAATAAAACAAATTAGTAAATATATTATTATTAGAAGCTGAGCTTTTAGGTGTGAGAGAAAAATATAAATGTGGTATAAATGTGGACATCAAATAAGTTTTTTTTTTAAAGCAATGTTAAATTTGAATTGGAAACCAGTATGGATGCATGCTTTTTTTTTTTTTTTTTTAACTGAGCCATCCTGCCACCTGTTGGCAGCTAAATGGTAGCTCAGCTTGGACTGGGGCTCGAACCGCTGTTGCTCAGAGCTCAAACTCTTGAGCGAGCTCTTGACTAACTGAGCCACTTGGCTGTCCCTAACTCATGCTTTTTGAATAGTTCCTTTTCTGTCCACTGAAAGGGGCAATAGTGAGGAACACAATGAGTGTCAGATCTTGGTTTCTAAACACCATTTCTCACTAAAAGGAATGTGAACCCCATAGAGAAATGGATAATTCCAGCCATGTCTGGGTAGGGAAAATATAAAGTGAGCCTGGAGTATCTTGTGGTGTTTAGGAAGTGGAGTTTAATGAAGTTTTCACAAGGACATAGGAGTTGGCGTGAAGGGGCTTCCACTGGCCAAATCTGGGACAATATGAACAACAAAAAGAATAATGACTGTATTTGTGAAATACTGAATACAATCCATGAACCCTTAATAAAATTCTGAGAGGAGGAGGAAATCTAAAAAGGTGGGTGAGGTACAGAGAATAAAGAAACGTTCTTTACAGAAAAATGCCAGCTATCATTTTGGAACCTGCATTGTTATAATTGATTCAGGCAAGGATTGTTAATGGCTCCTAAACCACTCAGAGAAAAGTTGTATCTAAGAATTATCCAAAATTCTTACTAATTGGAAAAAGAAAAGTGTGCTTTTCCAGTGGGGCGATTTTGCAGTTAGCACCTTAACCAAGTGATCAGACCTGACATCACTTATGGTGCAGTATACTGTGTTAGTGACAAGACACCACCTGCCTAGAAAGTATGTTAGCAAAAACATTTAATCTGAATCTAATCAAGCTTCTAGACTGATGCGGTCCAATAGAATATAATGTGAGCCACATTTGAAAGTATTAATTTTATAGTAGCAACATAAAAACGTAAAAAGAAACAAGTGAAATTAATTTTGAAAATACATTTTAAGGAACCCAGTATATCCAAAATATTATTATTTCTACCTGTAATCAGAATTATTAATGAGATGGTTTACATTCTCTTTTTCATATAATAAGCCCCCTGTTATCTGCAGAGATATGTTCTAAGACTCCTGGCAGATGCCTGAAACCAGTGATAGTACCTAACCCTATATACATATATAGTTGACCCTGGAACAACACAGGTTTGAACTATGCAGTTGCATTTATATGCACTAGTTTTCAATTGACTTTAACAGTTCAAACCTGTGTTGTTCCAGGGTCAACTGGCAGTTGGGAATTCAAGTGTGCAGGGGACCAACTAAAGTTATGTGCAGATTTTTCTACTGCACAGGCAATCAACGCTGGTAACCACCCACCCCCAGCTGTTTAACGGTCAACTGTACTACTATATTTTTTCCTATACATACATCCCTATGATCAAGTTTAATTTATAAGTTAGGTTTGGTAAGAGATTAACAAAATAAATAATAATAAAATAGAACAATTATAACGGTATACTGTAATGAAAGTTATATGAATAGCTTTGGGGCCATTATTAAGTAAAATAAGGGTTACTTGAACATAAGCACTGCACTCCGGAGACTGCCAATCTGATAACCAAGATGGCTATTAAGTAACTAATAGGTAGTGTATACAGCAAGGGAATGTATACAAGGGATGATTCGTGTCTCCAGCTGGTGCACGTGACACTCCACCACTCTACTCAAAACAGTGCACACTTTAAAACTTATAAATTGTTTATTTCTGGAATTTTCCATTTAATATTCTCAGGCCACCGTTGACCACAGTCAGAGAAACCACAGAAAATGAAACCACAGATATGGGGGGCGGGACACTAAGTCCTCAAATCTGCACATCTTACTGCATATCTCAGTTTGAACTCAGTTTGAAACACATATCCAAGTTCTTATTTCCACACAAAAAAATCAATGTGGTGGGAGTAGGACTTAGAGATTTTAGAAAAAGACTAAAGAGACAAAACCACCAAATGTAATATGTGAGCCTTAATTACATTAGAGTTCAGAAAAGGAAAAACCTATAGGAAACATTCCTGGGAAATTTGAATGTGGATTGGATATTAGATGATATCAAAATTGCTGTTAATGTTTTTAGATGTGATAATGGTAGGAGAACATGTGAAGTGCCATGATATTTGCAACTTACTTTCAAATGGTTCAGCAAAATATTAACAATGATAATATATACTTCCTTATATAGATAAACAAAATATGGTCAAAATGTTAACAATTGTTAAATCTAGGTGAATGTTATATAAATAGTGATTATTACTATTCTTTTAATTTTTCTGTTTATTTGAAAATTTTCATATAAACCAAAAAAGAAAAAAGACTCCATAGAGTGAAGGTAGATGTTTCTCTTTTTGTTTCAAACTTTTTTTTTTAAACTTGGTACCTTAAAGAGCTATGTATTTATGATACAAACACATAGGGATATTGAAGTAAGACGTATTGAGGGTATGTGGAGGGAAATGGTAAAGAAATTTGTTTGAGCCTGCACATACCTTCATTTTATTATTCATTCTTCTGGCCTACAGACTTTTTTCTAACTAGAAATTTTTATTTATTTATTTAGTTAGTTAAAGTAGTTTCTATTAAACTGCTCATCATTTTAATCTGTTCTTAAACTATATATCCTTTTTTTCCAGTTTTATTGAGATATAATTGACATACAACACTGTATAAGTTTAAGGTATACAGTATAATAGTTTGACTTACATATATTGTTAAATGGTTACCACAATAAGTTTAGATAACATCCATCCATCATCTATTTCATACAGAAACAATAAAAAAAAAAGAGGCAAAAAAACAAAACAAAAATGTGTTTTCCCTTGTGATGAGAACTCTCAGGAGCTATTCTTTTCACAGCTTTCCTGTATATCAAAGAGCAGTGTGAAGTATAATCATTATGCTGTACATTATAGCCCTGGTACTTTATCTTACAACTGGAAATTTGTACCTTTGGATCACCTCCCATTTCCCCGCCCACCCTCCACGCACACCTCTGGTAATCATAAATCTGATCTCTTTCTCTATGAGTTTGTTTTTTCCCCAACTCTATATATTCTAATGTGAAATTATAAAGAAGCATGTGGCTTTGTTAATAGGTATAATCCTTAGATAATAGTACCATTTGGAATACCTGTATTTGCCAAGATTCCTAGTTATGAATGAGGTTTGGCGAGCCATTTGCCTTTGGTAAGCACTGTGTTTTGAGCTGATGAGGTAAATAAGTAATCTAGTAAGGGTGAAAGTCAGCGTGAAAGTGCATTTGCATGGAATGCACTAACTCAAGTCTGAGATTGCACTGAGGGAATAGACTGTTCAGTTAAAATCGGCTTTGTTCTAGCTGTGTGACGTTAGACAGGATCGTTAACTCCTCTCACCTGCAGTTTTCTCATCTCTAAAAGGACAAAAAAATGTGCCCGCCTCACAGTGATTAAGATTAAATGAGATCATGTATGGGTTGTGTTTACCCAGCCAGCACCTCAGGAACATTATAAATTCTCCAAAATAACAGCAGTTTTCGAGAATGAAAAAATAAATGAAAAGCTTAAAGCTAAAACTCAATTATGTATGGCTATTTTTCTCCTCTCATCCTGGTTCCAGAGTCACTGAAACCTTGCCTTTACTGGGAATAGGGTGGGACCACATTAGAACAGCTATGTTTGTGTATTTTGTGTTTTTTTTGAAATGTCCGTCTAACATCACCCCAAGGCCAAATATGGGATTTGGATTTTTTTCTTTAGAAGTACCTTCAACTCTTTGACCTCACTTAGTGTAAAGAACAAAGACAAAGATGAATTTACTGTTTGAACTTGAAAATCTGTGTAAAAATAATGCGATTCTTCTCTGAAATAGCCTTTCTTTTATACATTTGAAAATATAGATACGGAGGCTGGTCATAATTGGTTTGCTTTTATGTCCTAGGTGGCAGTTACATAGAGTAGAATCGGGTTACAGAGTTAGATTCACTCGAATCCCGGCTCAAAATAATAATTGACTTTGTTATGCCTGAGAACAGCTTTTTTTTTTTTTGCAGTTTGGACCATCCCTTTTGACCGCAGCTTTTGTAGATTGCATTTATTGTCGAAAGAACCCATTTAGGGCTCCAGACTTCCTTTCAGAATTAGATTTGCTTATAGTGATTTAATTACTTTTCTTAGTTTAGTTTATGCCCAGCATCTGATTGCTGTTACTTTCCAATGGTTAAGAGAATGATGAAGGCTAATATCTAGGTAGTAGAGAGAATATCTGCTTCTAGTATTTCTGAGATGATAAATAAGGGTATTGATTTGGGAGAGCATGAATGATTAATCAGAGTAAAAACAGGAAGCTCTCTTTTTTCAGTATTAGTTTTTTTGAATTGCAAAAGTTGTGTCTGTGTGTGTGTTTATCATAGAAAATTAGGAAGTATCAAAGGCACAAGGAAGAAAATATTTTGATAGAAATCTCAATACCCAGTGATAATCACACATATAGATTTCTAAGATACAAGCAAACATGCTTAAAATTCTAAATGGGCTTATACTATTAACCTGTTTTTTTAATGAATAATATATTGTGGACATATTATAAGCTCTATGCTAATTTTGTAATTAAAAATTTATGTAATTTTAAAAGTTCTGTGTAATTATATTGCTCTGTTTTTCAGTAAAAAAGATGAGAAGAAAGAAAAGAAACCAACTGTCAGTACATTTGCAATGGTAAGTTTTGAATTTATTCACTATTCAAAATGCTTTGGAAATTTGACTTCTCTGTACCAAGAGAAGAGGTATTTCAACTCATAATATTTTCTTGGAGAGTTTGTTAATGGAGAGGTAAGATTCATTGGTTTAATTTAGCTCATTTTCAGGGGGAATTCCGACCATAACTTGCCACGTGAATTGGACCTCAGTAGCTACACTTCTTGTCCTAGATTTCAGTATTCTTCTAATTAGTTATGTTGCCAGTGATCTGTTATCCATAGCAAGCTTCTCTCAGTGCTTGTCATAGACAGCGGATCTCTCAGCCATCTGGATAGAGGAGACCAGCCTCATGGTTCAAATAGGACACAAGGTTGTCTGTCATCAATGGCTCTGAAATCCTGACAGGTTTGAGGTCAAAGTCCTAGGTACTCATTTAATAGAAGTTTACAATGGGTCATTTATTACTGTGATTACTGTATCATCATTCTTCTGTGCTGAATAATTGAAAATCTAGAATTTGAAAACTTTTTAATATAATTCCTTATCTCATTTTCTGGTCGCAAGGTGGTTGCTTAGAAGCTCTTCTTTAATCAACTGGGAATAAGGCAGGGGTTTTATAGATATGGCTAGTCGATGGTCTTTCTCTATCTGAATCCTTTTTTTCTAAGAGTGCAGACTTTGGGGAACTGTGGGATTAAAACCTGAAGATTACTAAACCAATTGAGTCTGGTAGAACACTCTTTATAATTCAGTTATAACATGCAGACATGTTTTTAAGTGTGTGGCAGAGGGATGGGCTATCTTGTAAAATGGATATTAGTAAATTAAATATAAAAGTAGTTATAGGCAGGAAAAAACAATCTCCTGACTTTTATGCTAAGGATTCTGGTTATCTTACATGATCATTTTTTTTTTCCTGAGCTGCAATTGCTTGGCTATGGCTCCACGTTTTATTCTATCTCTACTCTGAAATTTTTGGGAAAAGAGACTATACACTTGGGTCATTCTCAGAAAGACTACTTGAGTGTCCAAGTGATAGTTTTTGTTTGTTTTAGATTTCATTCTTATGTTCTTATATTGAAGGAAGCTTTTATGTGGAAGTAGAGTTTATTCCCAAGACTTAATTTCAGTTCTGTCATTTTGAGACTAAAATATTTCAGTCTTTTGTAGTTTAGTTTTTATTATTTGTAGCTTAAATTTTAAAACAAGTCATATTTTAGAAAATCTAACAGACCGATACATAGTGGTAATATTATCAATAGAGTTCAAGCCACAAAAGAATAAAAATATGGAGTTTGAATGTGAGGTAATAATATTAATAACACACATATAGCATTACATGTCAGGTACTATTCTAAGTACTTTATATATGAACTCATTTTTTTCCCTTACTACTCCCTTTGAGATAGATATTATTATTATTATTATTATTATTATTATTATTATTATTATTATTTTAATTTTACAAATCAGGAAACTGAGGCCAGACATATTAACTTGTCCCAGGATATACAGTGGGGCTAAGATTCAGACCTGGGTAGTTCATATTCTAAATCACAGTGCTCAGGATAGCATAGAAAGAATATACTCGAAGCCTGTTGATGAAGTGCTGTACTACTAATGTGGCTTTTCCTGTGTCTTTTTCCTGAAGAGTGGACATAGAAAATTGTGGATCTCATTTGTATATAAAACCTATAAACACATTCAGAAAGTTAAACAGTAAAATGTTGATGTTATTGGCATTGCTTATTAATAACAGTATCCAGCTAAGACAAAAACTCACGTATCGGGTTTCCAAGCACCCCAAGGTGGATGATTCACTAGGAGAATTCCCAGCATATAGTCACACTGATGGTTAACAGTTATTACAGCAGAAGGATACAGAGCAAAATCAGCCATGGGAAAAGGACCATAGGGAGACATTCAGGAGAAACTGGGCCCAAGCTCCCAGAGTCCCCTCCCAGTCCTCTCACACTTAATTCATTCCTCCAGAAGTGAGTTGTGACAACACATAGGAAATACTGTCTATCAAGAGAAGCTCGTTAGAGACTCAGCACTCAAGGTTTTCACTGGGGACTGATCACGTAGGCACAGCATGTCCCCAAATTCCAGACTCATAGAAGGAAAGCACGTGTTCAGGATAAAGCACATTGTTTGTACAGATAGTTCTGGCCACTTTTATCAGTTAGCCCACTTAAGCATCCCCAAATCCAAGTTCCAGATGCCAGCTAATGACAAACCTTATATACAGGCCTTTCTAAACATAACACTCAGGCTTGCAGTGTTCACTGTTTTCTGCATACCTTCCCTGTTCACTTATTTCTGCTAGGAGACTTTTTAGCAGTCTTCAGGAAGTGATAAAAAAGGTAAGGAATAGATGCCAAATTTTCTACTAGCCTTTATTTTATTTATATCAGGCCTTGTTTGAACATTTACAGAAATGTAAAGTAAAATCACATCTAAAGCACGTGAGGAAATGGGGCAAATGGAAATAAGGCATTAAATTTAAGGACTTTAAGTACACAAGTCCTTAAAGATTGTATACTCTTGCCAGGGTCGTTCTTCGGATTCAAATCTGAGCTTTCTACTTTATGTATTATATTGAAACATCAATCTTTTTATCTAAATAGATAATAGCTAGCTATATTAAGTGCTTCCTCCCTGCCAAGCCTTTGTTAAGCATTCCATGATATTACTTAACTTAATCTTCACAGTAACCCGATGATGTAGGCACTTGTGTTATCCTTGTGCCCAAATGATGAAACAGGCTCAGAAAAGTTAAGCAATACATTCAAAGCCACAGAGTCACATAGCTAATAATGGAGCAAATCCAGAATTGTGTCCACTTCTGCTTCTTCTAGAGCCAGACCTTTGAATAGCTTTAATCATTTATGAAAATTTATGACTGTGTAAGCTTTTATCTGCCTGGAGTTGAAGAACAATATGTTGATACTGTTATCTCTGACCACCTGGTCATTCTTCAGATCTTGAAGATTTTACTACCTGGCTCAGTTGTCCCCCCTTTCATTCACCCCTGATTCCCCTACTATCTTGGGTGACTTTTATGGTGTTATGGAGAACCGCTCCTTGACTTTCACAGCTGCAATAATTTTTTTTTCCTCCCCGTCACTCCAGTCATCCACTTACATACTCATAACCTGGATTTTGTTGTTATTTGAAACTGTTCTATCTCCAAAGTGACCAGTTGAAGCAGCCAGCTTGAACGAGCCAGTCATCCGCTTTTTGTTCAATGTGCTCACTCTTCTCCCTGGATCTTCAGCTCACTGACCCATCGATGTCTCATCAGCCCCTTCCTGTCTTCATTCTCTTTCTTATCCAGCTTAAAGTAATAACTCTCGCTTTAGTTAGGCTCTTACTCACCTATAAACTTACTTTCACCTGTCATTTGTCATGTACAGCGTAGGCAAAATCAGCCCTTTGCTTTCTTGGTGCCTGAACCCTGATATCTGATTGATGCAGGAGAAAATCTCAACAGTGTACCCAGCACAGAAATCCTTCTGTTCGTCTCACTATGGCAAACCTCCGCTCTTTTCAAATTTCCCAATTCTTCCTCTCCCACCCCCAATACCTTCTCTCACTCTTGGTGGATAACCTCTCCTTTTATTTCGCAAACAAAATGGAAGCCACCTGACAGCAGTTCCTCAGCTCATCTCTCCCAAAGTACAAACACACCTCCCTGTACCTGGATCAGTTCCCTCTTCCTTCTCTCCTATTATGATAGACCACGGGTCAGCAAACTTTTGCGACGGAAGAGCCTCCAGGGGTCAGCAAACTGTAGCTCGCGAGCCACTTGTGGCTCTTTGGGTACGTACATGTGGCTCTGAAGTAAATTTTGAAATGATAATAAAACTATCATAGTTTCATTTATAAAAATTTTAAAGGATATTATTCACATAATGGTGATTATGTAAAAATATATTTATGGCTCTTGAATAATTTTTAAATTGTTGTGAAGGACAGGATTGGCTCTTCCAGGGGTCGGCAAACTTTTGAGACAGAACGTACCCAAAGAGCCGCATGTGGCTCGTGAGTTGCTGACCACTGAAATAGATAAAGCGTCTGGTACTTAAAACCCCTCACTCACTCCCATATCCTCTTCCTTCTCAAGGACCTTATGTTATTATTATCTCTTCTGTAGCTTCAATCTCTCCTCTCAACTGAGTCTTTCCCATTGGCATTTACACATCAGGTATTTTTAATTTTACTGATGCCCTAATTTCTAGCCATTCCCTTCTACAATAGCTTGCTTCCCACACCGGAGTTGCCTTTGTTTTCTGTCTCCATGTTTCACCTTGCAATCACTTCTAAATATATTATAATTTGGCTTCTGTCTCCACCACTCACCAAATTCAGTGGGCATGTTTTGATTCTATCCTGACATGTAAGTAGCACTTTACACTGTCCTCCGAATTCTTTCTCCTGTTGGCTTCTGTGATGCTGCAGTCTCCTGATTTTCCTCTCAGCTCTTCAATTTTTCTTGTGTTATCTTTGTCTATGAACTTAGAATTCCTCAACCCCTTATCCCAGGAGTCAGTAATGGTGTTGGCATTTCTCTTAATTTCACGCCGCTATTTTCTAATTGTTTTCATGCAGAACTTTTTTCTCATCTGAGTTTCATTCTGCACAATTATAGTATCTTTTATCTATTTTCAGTGGTGTCCTTCTGATTTCTAGTTACTTTTCCTCCTCCGTGGAGAATATTGGCATTTAATTGCTTCTACTTTCGTTCACCTGTGCTCTCATTATTCTTCAGTTTTGGTAACTTCATTAACTTCATTAATGTCTCCTAGGCTCAACATTCTTTGACCTCTGTGGTTCCCACAACCTTCACCCCTATTCTAGTAAGTTATACTAGTGGACAAGGACCTGAGGCTTATCATCTGGGTGGACTTCCATCTATGATACTGTAAACTCAAATGGATGTCTTTACCCTCAACTTCCGATTACTTCTAGCTTATAGCTTGGTCATTCCTCTTTATTATCTTTTTTTTTTTGACATTGTGCATTCATTTCCCATTGCTGCTGTAATAGACTATCACTAACTTAGTGATTCAGATAAACACAAATTTATTACCTTAGAGTTTTGGGGCCAGAAGTCTCACTGGGCAGAAATCAGGATGCCATTAGGGCTGGATTCCTTTTGGAGGCTCTCAGGGAAAATCTCTTTCCCTTCGGTTTTGCAACTCCTAGAGGCTGTCTGCATTCCTAAACTCATGGCACCTTCGTTGCATCACTCCAACCTCTTCAGTCATCATTTCTTCTGCTACTGATTTTGATCCCCTAGGCTCCCTCTTATAAGTAGACCTTTGTGATTACATCAGGCCCACTTGGATAATCCAGGATAATCTCCCCATCTCAAGATCCTTAACATCTGCAAAGTCCCTTCTACTGTTTGAGGACACACATTCACAGGTTCCTGGGATTAGGATATGGACATGTTTGGGGGGAGGAGGACATTATTCTGCCCACCACACATGGTCAAGACTTTGCTCTCTCAGCCACTCTCTTTACTACTAGTTTCCCTCCTTTATTTCCGCTCTTCTAAAAACTATTCTACCCACTGTCGCCATATCAAATCACCTTATTTCCTTCCTTAAAACACTCTATTATGCCTTTCCTTTATACTTAGATGGCAAATTTAGAGTAGAACCCAAACTCCTTCCTGTGACTTTAAAAGGTCCTCTATCATCTGACCTCTGTCTCATCTCTGACTTCACTGTATACTCTTCCCTTCCACTCTGCTCTTGCCACAGTGGTAATTCTCTTTCGTCCTTGAGACACACCCAAGTTACATTCACCCCATTTGCTCTTCCTGCCTGGAATGCTCTGCCTCTGGATTGTCACATGACTAACTAGATCCTTCCTGTCCCTGAGGTCTCTGCTCAGATGTCACCTTCCCTGAGAGATGTTCTTGATCAGCCAGTCTATGTCAGCAGACCCTGCCTATCACTCTGGTCTAAGCTCCATGAGGGCAGGGGTTTCATATAGTTTTCTTTCTTCATTGAAGTACTCCTAGTGTCTAGAACAGTGCCTGAAACTTAGGTACTTAGATATTGAATGAATGTTGAGTACATCTATTCTTTCTTTTTACTATTTGCACTAGAATGCAAGCTTTATGAAGACAGATATCTTGTCTTATTCTCTCTTGTTGCCAGTACCTAGACCAAACCCGACCCTTATTAGCTGCTTAATAAATATTTTTTGAATTGAATATTGAATGAATGAATGAATTCACCAGCTTCCCTCTCCAGCCTAGGCACCATGGTCAGGTTGTATTTGCCATCTAGTCTGCTGACTATTACCTAAACCACTCTCCTGTCAGCGCTTTCTACTGCTTTGCCCTGGGAAGCCCAACCCTGTCTTTCAGTGCTGACCAACCTTCCTTCTGGGTGGTTCTTGTTCACGTCTTCCCTCCTCCCTGTCAGCATCTAACCAAACATTTTTCATATCCTTGTATTGAAAGGGCTCTAATTATAACCAGTTCATACCTCTGTCTTATATTTCACCTGATGTGTTACAACTATTTTTTGTCCACCTGCTCCTTCTGTAAGCTCCTGAAAAGTCTTATTAATTTTTACATTTCTAAAACCAATAACAGTACCGGCTTATGTTGTGTATTATTATATTGTATGCTTAATAAAAGTTTCTTTATTAAATCTTATTTTTATCCTCAACAGCTATGTGAGGCTTGCTATGTATATGAAGTTCAAGGTTATCAAAAGATTTTTTTTTCTTCCTAAGCCTCCTTCCTAGTAAGTGACACACACAGCTAGGACGTTTTACGGAGGCTTTTGTCCTACTTAGCATTGTGTTACCACTTTCCTCAAATCTTCTTACCACTTTCTCTCCAGAAACCAATCTTGCCTCAAGTCACAAATAAATATGAGGTTGTAAACTCTCTTAACTTTGTCCAAAATTTCTAAAATTCTTGGTTATCTGTGCTCATTCTTAGCTTGTCCCTACTAGCTTGAGATGAAGAGATATACCTTTGCCTGTTTGAGAACCATTCTCCCTTTACCAAGTTTATTATGAAAATTTTCAAACTATTCTTTAGAAAGATAGAATAGTAAAATTCATGTGCATACACCCATTGTCTATATCTAATAATTGTTAACATTTTGCCAGCTGTTTCACCTGAAGTTATAGATTACATGATGCTTCATACAAAACTACCTCAGTTTACATCTCAAAATATTTCCTACCATTTTCCTATAAAATGTATTACAATCATTATATTCAACAAAAGGAATAGTAACTCCTTAATATTATAAAATGCTCATATGCAGATTTGTCCAATTATATCCCAAAAATGTCTTACAGTTGATTTGTTCAAAAATGGATCCAGCCAATGACATTTGGATATTGTGTCTCCTGAGTCTAGAACAGTTTTCTCCTCTTTTTAAATATCATTGATATGTTGAAAAGACTTTACGGGTTGTCCTGTAGAATACCTCACCTTCTGGACTATTTTTATTTCTTCCAATGGCATCATTTAACTTGTTTTTCCATGCCTTTCATGTATTCTGAGAGTTAGTTTTAAAGAGGTTAATACATTCATGTTAAATATTTTGGTTGACAAAATTGCATAGGAGCTGCGGCTTACTTCATGTCTCATTACATCTGGAAAAATCAGATGTTGAGGGTAATCTACTTTTTTATGATACTAAGTTTGATCACTTAGTTAAGGTGAAGACATTGAATCCCTCCATTGTATTATAGAAGAATCTCAACCTCCTTGCAGCTATGAGGGCTCCTAAGGCATCATGGGATATCTTGTTTCACCTGATAGTTATAGAACCCACTGATGATCCCTCATCTCAGGTTCTTGAAACATTGTTTCCTTTATTCTCTAGGATTTTGCTCCATTTCAGTTTCCTTCCTGTATTTTCATCAATCCTCTCTAGATGATTTATCTATAAACATATGTAGGACTTTGTTAAATAGTTATCCTTCTCTAGTAATCATTCTCTCCTTCATTTTGCCCCAAGACCATCAAAAGGACAGTCAACGTGCTATCTCCATTACTTCATTTCCAAATTATTCTTAATCCCACTCACTCTTTATCTTTTCCTGGATGATCCTATTCACTCCCAAGACTTCTGCTACATATGCAAGTATCATAAAACTATGCCTCAAACTCTGAATTTCTCCACCATACTTTCTGGATAGCACTTCACCTGAAATTATAGGTTTTGTCATGTTTCATACATAATTACCTTAGTTTACATCAATCAAGACTAAAGGAGATTGCCCTGCCCAATTTCCCAACACTCACCTCTTCTGGTTTGCCCTAGCTCGCTGAAGAGTGCTTCTTGCTCAATCAGCTTTTTTAACTTTTAAAAAATTTTATTAAATTTATTGGGGTGACATTGGTTAGTAAAATTATACAGGTTTAAAGTATACAATTCTATAATACATAATCTATATCTTGCATTGTGCGTTCACCATCCAAAGTCAGTTCTCCTTCCATCACTATATATTTTACCCCTTTTACCCTCTTCTACCAACCCCCTCCTTCCTTACCCCCTGTTAACCATTAAACTGTTGCCTGTGTCTATGAGTTTTTGTTTGTCTTGTTCATTTGTTGCTTTCAGTTTTATATCCCAAATATGAATGAAGTCGTATGGTTCTCGACTTTTTCTGTCTGACTTATTCCACTTAGCGTGATAATCTGAAGATCGATCCATGTTGTTGCAAATGGCAGTATTTCATCTTTTCTTATGGCCAAGTAATATTACATTATATATATATACCACATCTTCTTTATCCACTCATCTATCGAAGGATGCTTTGGTGGTTTCCATGTCTTGGCTATCGTGAATAAGGCCACAGTGAACATAGGGGTACATATATCTTTACAGATAAATGTTTTCAGATTTTGGGGGTGGATACCCAGAAGAGGAATTGCTAGGTCATATGGTAATTCTATTCTTAATTTTTTTTTGAGGAACCTCCGTACTGGTTTCTGCAGTGGCTGTACCGACTTACATTCCCACCAACAGTGCATAATGGTTCCCTTATCTCCACAGTCTCTCCAACATTTGTTATTATTTGTCTAGTTGATAATAGCCATTCTAACAGGTGTGAGGTGGAATCACAAACGACCCCAAATAGCCAAAGCAATTCTCAATCAGCTTTCCCCTGCTGCTTCTGTACCTCACACCCCCAGCTTGGAAGACCACAGTCTTCTCTCAGCTCCTTGTGATTTAACCTGCTCTGCTCACTGTTCCTTATGCCTGGAATGCCTTCCTTCTTGCTTTCACTTGCTGCTGAACTTTCAAAGCTGAGAGGATGCATCACCTCCTCTATGGTGCTTTTCCACAAAGGAGGGAATGACCCTTTGCTCAATTTTGTGTCTACTCTGCTTTGTGCACTATGCTGTCAAAGCATGCAGAATATATATTGCATATGCTTTTTTTGCTTTGCCTTCCTCATTCTCTTTAAATGCTCTGAAGACCTGAGTTTGGTCTTTTCAGTTCATCACTGTCTTTTATCAATCATCAAGTAGGCCTTTAGTAAATGTTTATATTCATGACCTGCTTGCTTTTATTATGGCCAGTGATTTTTTTGGAGGTCATATGTCTTGTGGGGGGTGGTGATTAGAGAAATCTTTGCATCTTCTTTTCCTCTACTGAGGAATTTAATATTATGCCCACTTTAATAAAGTCTCTAAGAGAAGAGAAGTGGTTTCTGCCCATATCCTACTCCTTGTTATGTGTGGTTTTTTTGGGTTTTTTTTTTAAGGAGGTAGATGAATGCCTAGTTTAGACAAAGTAGATAGTGGTAAATTTAGCCTGTGTTTCAATGAAATATGACCAAAAAATGCCATAAACAGTCTCCCTTAAAGGTTTTAATTTATAAAGAGGATGATGTTTTTAGGTTATGTAAAGTATATGTCTTTAATTCAAACTCAAACTCATTCGATTACATCTTTAAGAGCTAGAAAAATTTTAAATGTGAATACCTACGTATAGATTAGATATCCTTACACCAGACTTCAGTTTTCACTGATTTTATAAGTTAGCTTCACTTTTTTCTTTCCTGCTTTATGGACTGCCATTCACTACCACCAGCAACTATTCTGCTCTTTACTTCTCCACTTGTCAATTCAATACTTATCCCATTTTGTGCTATGGTAAGTTCATTGTTAGCTAACTTTAGGATTGGTTTCTGTCTCTTTGTGGAGAATATGTACTGTGTAAAATTTTACTTTCTGCTGCTGTGTCTTTTATGTTGCCTGATCTTGATTTTTATTTTCGTTTATGTGCCCTGCCCTGACCTATGACTTTTTACCCAGTTTCCTCCCTCCTAACCTGCTGACTATATCTACATCTTACATCTATACAATGACCACCTGCTTTGGGATTCATCCACTAACCCCAACAGCTGGCTTCATTCTGTTTTTGTTTTTGTTTCCTTTTAGTCCTTAACTAGTTCCTTGAATTATTGGGTCATCGGGAAAGTCATGATGCATTTTTGCATTGAAAAACAGAAAAATATGTCATGACTTTCCCGATGACCCAATATATAGAAGTATTAATTGCTTCTCAAGTGGGGCTCTCACAGAGCCCCAAGCGCATTCCTCTTACAGTATCTTCTTTTTATCACTTTTTAGATACAGAGAAGTCTTTCTTTTCTTGTGCCTACAATTAAAGAGATTGTGCAGGTCTGCACTTGTCAGTTATTATGGCCATATTCTGTCTTCTCATGAAATCTGTTCTTTGGCAAGCATGCATCTTAACTCATTCTTTCCCTTCTCACTATTGAGGCCTAAATACATTAAAATCATTTTACATTTATGCTAATGGTGTCATGCAGGTGACCTGTGACTCAAGCCACTTCCTTAAAACAACAAAACGTGTTTCCTCAATGGTGTCCTTAGAAGGCCCTTTTCAACTCAAGATTTTTCTTGACTGAAAAATCTTGGGTTGAAAAGTGGCTTCTATTTTTGGAACTCAGAGTGACAAATACTATATTTCTGTTACTCTACCATTTAAGACTTTTACAGTTTCCCAGAGGAATGTCCCATCCCTCTCATCAAACCTCATGTGTAAGAAAAGAAGACATACTGAGTTCAATATGTAGAAGTAGATCAGAACTCAATAGAATCAAACGCCTGTTTCTAATTAGGCTATTGCAGTAGTTATGCTTGGACCAGGGTGGTAGCAAAGGTAGTCTGAGAAATGTTTACTTATGGAAAGTAAAGCAATCCATCCCTGAAACTGTGCTAACTGTTCCTATTCTCTACATTTTCTCTTTTTTTTTAGTTTCGCTATTCGAATTGGCTTGATAGGTTGTATATGGTGCTGGGGACTTTGGCTGCCATCGCCCATGGAGCTGGACTCCCCCTCACAATGCTGGTGTTTGGAGACATGACAGATGCCTTTGCAAATGCAGGCAAGCCAGGAAACATAACTTTTACAAACATAACTAATGAAAGTAAGTATTGTTTGTGATACTGGTTTTATTGGAAGTTTGAAGAAAAATCAGTCATCTACAGTGATGTTTGTAGAGCCCTTAACTAAATATGCACTAGTGTGGTTAGTGCAGTGGGAAGTGGAGGGGTCTGAGTTATTGTTCACATTTGTAATAAGTTTGAGAAGATAATGTTCACAAGCATTAAAATGCACAGTGGAAGTCCTGGCTGAGATATGTAGAAAAAGAGCGAGCCCTGTGAATTCAGAAATATCCCAGGAAGTTTCAGGAAGAGGTATAGAAACCTAATCTGGACCTTGAATGATAATTAGGGATCAGTTGTGAGATTCTCTGATATTGGATATGAGTGTAAGAGACAGGAGTCCTGAATGATTTTAAAGGTTTTAGTCTGAGAAGCTGGATAAACTGGATGCAGTTATCATTAACTCAGATGAAGAAGGTGGCGAGGAGAGTGGGTTTGGCCGTAAATACCAGAAATTTAACTTTGGATGTTGTCACAGGTTGGGCTCTTTGGAAACATGCTAAAATGGAGAAATTGGGCTAAGAGACATTTTTGTTTGTTCGTTTTGTGTGTGTGTGTATTTAGGATGGGAGAAATAATAGTTTGTATGTTAATGTAAAGAATCCAAAAGAGAGGAGAAACTGGTGCTTTGAAAGAGAGGGAAGAGATTTGCTTGAGTGATATCCATGAGACAGGGTGGGATCTAATGCTCAAGAAGAAGTATTTGCTTTAGGTAATAGTACTAATAGTTCATCTACAATAACAGGTGGGAACAGAGAGTATTTGAGTGCCAATGCCCAAAGGTGGGTAGATGAGGAGGTGAGAATTTGTGAAAGTCTTCTTTTGGTTGCTTCACTTTTCAGTGAAGTAGGAAGCAAGACATTTGGCTGATAAAGAAAGGAAGTCTAAAATAATCCTCTAGGAGAGCGGGAAAGTGAATGGACTGTTGAAATTTGGGTGTCACATACACTCTGACACTCTCACACTTGATTGAGGGACTAGTTGATAGCTTTGAGCTTACAAGTCAACTTTGGTCAAACATAGATTGATTTAAACTAAGCTACCCAAAGGCTTACAACCTGGTGCATAGGAGTAGAAATCTTGAAAATGCCTCTGAGGATACACTTGAGAATACAGTGATACCGTGTAGCTTTTACAATGACCCTTTGACTTTTGGACCAGTAAGTCTTTCATGAATGCTATGAATCTTTTCTCCAATAACATGCACATAAGTATTCATACTAATTTGGGGTATTTATGGATCCTTTGATACCTGTCTGTGGGTCCTGAGAACCTCTTTTTTGTGATCCGGAAGAGCATGTATTTTTACCCTAAGGCAGGTAAATAAGTTCAGTGACTGCAGTTAATAAGTTAGGTCAGAAAACTTCACAGTAGGTTTGAGCTATATAAAATCCTTTTGCATTTATTTCGTCCCTTCATGGAATTCAACGGTACCTGCCAAAAGGTTGTATCACCTTTGAATTGGCACCTTTCTTTTATACCAATTCACCAAAAGGAAGTTCTTAGTGCTCTCTGAATTCATTGTTTCCTACGTATACTATATTTAGCAGTATTATTTGGAGTTAGTCCTTTGACTAAAAGTGGAAGTATCGAAATTTTCAGTGCTCTTTGGTAGCTCAGCAGACCTTGTGTGTACATCATATGTCCATTCGGATCCCACCCACTTTTTAATTTAAAAAAATTTTTTTCAATTACCATTGACATACAATATTATATTACTTTCAGGTGTACAAAAGAAAATAGTGATTAGGGCTGGCTGAGTGGGCGTTTGTTAAGAGCTGGCTTGGGACGCCAGAAGGCCCCGATTCGGATCCCACATATGAGGGCCAGTGACACTGCCTTTTACAGCTAAGATGCTGAACAACAGCTCAACCTGGAGCTGGGCTGCTGTGAGTCGCCGGCAACAGCGTAGGCTGCAGCCCCTGCTACAGCAGGTTGCCATGGGCTACCATGTGTAGCCAGCAGCTGCCATGAGGGGCCATCCAGAAGCCGGTGACTGATCTGCCTCACCCGGGAAGAGTGCAATGATGGTGCCAACTTGGGCCAGTGAAGCAACGTCCTCCACAACTAGACTGAAGAACAAAANTTTAATTCAAAGATACCAATATTCCTGCTGACAGACTGCTTCTTAATAAATGTGGGTTTCTTCTTATAAATAAGCTCCATTGAATTAGTATGTATGTGGTTGCAGATATCCAGCAATGAAGAATTTGAATGGAGGCTATAATGTTACAATTAAAACTGAATCAGTTTGAGATACTTTTGTGTAAATTGTTAAGTGACAGAAGTTTGATTCATTTCTATATGCTTTTTTAAAATAGGGAACAAAGAGACATAATGGTATATTTTTGTTTTGTGGTGATCTAGGTTCCATCAACCTTACATATGTCTTCGACCTGGAGAAGGAGATGACCACGTAATTATACATTTTCCTTACTATTATTAAGCTTTTCTGTATCAATCTAATTGTGGCGGTGTTTAAAATTTTACATACAATAAAGATTTAACGTTTTGAGGAGAACAATACAATTGTTAGTTTCCCAGGAGCATATAATGTACAATTTTTTTAAAGAAAATAATTTGTCACATAAGATGCACTTAAATTAGGGTTAAGCCTAGATTAAATTTATGTATGCATTGGTAAATTTAAAATACATACAGGGAAATTAGAGTTCATAGGTGCCTTTTAAAATTACAATTATATTTAGAATCACAGCATTTTCAGTAGCTTTGTAATTATTAGTTTGCTTCCTGGATATTTTCAGTAATGATAGGATAATGAGATCAGTCTACAGGATTTTTTTGTTAACAAGCATATCATTCTAAACAGTGAAAAAACATCCCAGAATAAATATAGTCACTCTAACTCACCTCAGGGAAACTTTTGTTAATGATTTACATATCTTGAAGCTTGCTCCCTAGAACAGTTTATAAAAGATGTCCAAAACCATGAGTTGGTGAATCAGAAAATCATGATTCTGAATTATCCTATAAGTGACCTGGTAGATTTGAAGAAAATTGAGACATTTGATCATTTTTTGAAAGATGAGAAGCAAGTACTTCAAGTATTCTTCTGGAAAGGCTTTTTTTTTTAATATTGGGAAAAATAACACTGTCCTATAATCATCTTATAAATGCTTAAACATAAATATATTTTGTTGTGTAAACATAGACTGATGGTTAAAAATGAATTAACTGATTCTCAAAGCATGAGTTCTACTTGTTAAATAGGATTTCTTTTCAGCTATCTCTTGCTAGATCATTAATACTTGGATAATAAGTAACCACTGAGTTATCTATTAACTGAAGTATAGTAATTTAATTACACCTTCCCTAATAAACATTGTAATTTACAAGGTATAGCTCTAGGAGGACATGTTTAGCAAGATTCCTGCTGAGTGAAACACTGAATTGTAGGCAGTAAGATAAGCGACTATCTGGTTATTATGTAACGATTTTTATAGCTTTTGTATGGTTCATACAAACATTTTTATTTGAAGATGGCAAGTAATGAGCTCTAAAAAAATGAGAATATTAATATCGTATATTTCATTTTGGAATATGTCTTTAACTAAACATTAATTGATTAGTAAAATCTAAGAGTTCTTTTTATTCTTAAACAGGATGACTCTGAGTGAGAAAACATAAATTCTAGATGATCAAGGGTCTGGTTTTAGAAGATGCTCATGTCTTTTGCTTTTAGAGTTTAAACCAGAAGGACTGCTGTTTGATTCCTTAAGCCTTTTAGGATAACTCATGATGACAAGTTGGGCGTATGATATAAAAATACTTTTTTATTTTCAATTGTCTCTTGGCATCCCAGGTCTGCAAGATTAATAGCCCAAGAGGCCAGGGGACCATTTCCATCTCTTGGTTCCACTTTCTCGCAAGTTCTGTCACTTCTTTCCATTTGCCAGTGTGCAGAAAACACCTGCAAAGTGCTCATCAAATAATACCGAGGTCATACAAGTAGATAGGACAACAATGGTAGATCTTAACTGATGTTGTGATGTTCTAAGGCANGAGTCCTAAACCTTGAGGAAAGACTCAAATGTTAACAATAGCTAAAGTTAACATTTATTGACCATTTAAGATGTGCTGGGCACTGTTCTTAATGCTTTGTGTGTATTAGCTCTTTTTCTCCTTTCAAGCACATGAGGCTGATACTACTATCATCATCTGTATATACTTTACATATGAGGAAACTGGGTCATCATATGTAAATCCAAACTGGTTGAGTAAATTTAAATTTCCTGAGGTCATAGAGTTAGTCAGTATATAAATTAGTCAATATGTAATAAACGCATGTAGACTGGCCTCAAGTATATGCACTGAAGGACACAGAGGAACACCCAGGAAAGAAGACACTGAGTATAACATGCTAATCCAGAAATTAAAGGACATGGGGGAGATTTGCCAAGTCTCATGGTGGTTAGCACTCAGAGATACTCTTTATAAAGTTCTTGATTATTTATTGTCTCTAATGATTGAATTTATGACCTTTCTCTTTCTCTCTATTATGATTGTTCCTGCCTGGTCTCCTGCCATATTGTAGGCTGAGGAAGGGAGAAAACGAGACACTGAAATTCAGATAAAAAGGGAAAAAGTGGAAATAACTTATTTCCATATTTATCATTTCTACTCTCACTGCTCTAAATCTTATATGAGGAACTTGAAAATTGTGTGTAAAATGCCAGTTCTTGAAATAATAGCTATGTTTTGTTGCTTGAACTATGAGTTCATAAATCGTGCGCAGATCGTGAGTGTGTATGTCAAGACTTTAGTGTTGTAAACAAAGTAAACATTGCCATCGGATTCCCCAAGGCCGGCCTTATGA
>NW_017731910.1:1086110-1096973 GCF_001890085.2 Hipposideros armiger | reverse complement strand
GTCTTTTCCAGGAGAAAAATTGTGGTAAAGGCAATCCAGGTAGAGAGAGCAGAATGCATAAATGCTTGGAGGAATAAAGCTGTCATCAGTTCTCTACTGCATCTCTTCTCAGTGTGTGGAAAATAGTTTTAGTCTAAAAGAGTGGAGCTTACAGAGAGGTGAAAGACCTATATTCCAAAAACTATAAGACACTGAAGAAAGAAAATGAATCAGATACAAAAAAAAAACTAACCTTGTTCGTGGATTGGAAGGATTAATATTGTTAAACTGTCCTTACTACCTAAAGAAATATACAGATTCAGTGCAATCTCTATTGAAATACCAATGGCATTCTTCTCAGAAGTAGAGCAACTAATCCTGAAATTTATATGGAACCACAAAAAACCCTCAAGAGCCAAAGACATTTTGAAAAAGAACAAAGTGGGGGAGGTATCACGCTCCCTGAGATCAAACTACACTATAAAGCTACAATTATCAAAACAGTATGGAACTGGCATAAAAACAGGTATACAGATCAATGGAGTAGAATAGAGAGCCCAGAAACAAATCCTTGCTTATACAATTGACTAATTTATGACAAAGGAGGCAAGGATATACAATGGGGTAAAGATTGTATATCCTTCAGTAACTGGTGTTGCGAAAAATGGAGAGATACATGCAAAAAAAATTGGACCAATTTCTTACGCCCTATAAAAAAATAAACTTAAAATGATTGAAAGACTTCAATGTAAAACCTGAAACCATAAAACTCCTAAAGAAAACATTAGGCAGTAAACTCTTAGACATTGCTCTTAGCAATATCTTTTTGAATAGGTCTGCTTTGGCAAGGAAAACAAAAAGATAAACAAACAGGATTACATTAAACTTAAGGTTTTTCACAGCAAAGGAAACAACAGAATGAAAAGACAACCTACTGAATGAGAGATAATATTCACAAATAATACATGTGATAAGGGGTTAATATCCAAAATATTGGGTTGTCGGAAAAGTCATGACACATTTTTGCAATGAAAAACTTAGAAAAGATACGTCATGACTTTTCCGACCACCCAATATATAAGGAACTCATACACATTAACATCAAAAAAATAAACAATCCAGTTAAAAATAGGGCAGAGGACTTGAACAGACATTTCTCCTAAGAGGACATATAGATGGCCAATAGACATATGAAAAAATGCTCAACATCACTAATCATTAAGGAAATAAATGAAATTGAAACCACAGTGAGATATCACTTCACACCTGTTAGAATAGCTACCATCACTAAATCAACAAATAACAAATGCTGACGAGGATGTGGAGAAAAGGGAACCCTCATNCCACTGCCACAGGAGCTGCAGCCTACACCGTCGCCAGAGACTCACAGCAGCCCAGCTCCAGGTTGAGCTGTTGTTCAACATCTTAGCTGTGGAGGGCAGTGTCACTGGCCCTCATATGTGGGATCCAAACCGGGGCCCTCTGGTGTCCCAAGCCGGCTCTTAGCCAACATTCCACTTGGCCAGCCCTCTATCTTTTGATCTGAGGTGGGTCTTTTCTAGACAGCATATGTATGAGTCTTGTTTTCATATCCATTCTACTACCCTCTGTCTTTTGTTTGGAGCATTTAGTCCATTTACATTTGAAGTGATTATTGATAGGTACATAGTTGTTCCATTTTATTATTCATATTTATGTCCCGTTTCCCCCCTTCTTCTTTTTAAAGAAGTCCCTTTTAGTATTTCTTGTAATACTGACTTGGTACTAATGAATTCTCTTGTCTGGGAAGCTCTTTATCTCCTTCAATTTTAAATGATAGCCTTGCTCGGTAGAGTAACCTTGGTTGTAGGTCCTTGATTTTCAGCACTTTGAATATTTTGTGCCAGTCCCTTCTGGCCTGCAAAGTTTCAGTTGAAAAATCAGCTGACAGTTATGGGGCTCCCTTGTAAGTAACTAATTGTCTTTCTCTTGCTACTTGTAGGATTCTGTCTTTGTCTTTAACTTTTTCCATTTTAATTATAATGTGCCTGTCTGATGTGGGCCTCCTTGGGTTTATCTTGTTTGAGACTTTCTGCACTTCCTAGGCTTGTGTGTCTATTTCTTTCACCAGGTTAGGGAAGTTTTCAGTCCTTATGTCTTCAAATAGGTTCTCAATCCCTTGCTCCCTCTCTTCTCCTTGTGGTAGTCCTATGATACGAATGTTGTTACTCTTGATGTTATCCCAGAGGTCCCTTAAGCTATCTTTGGGGGTTTATTTGTTTGTTTGTTTGTTTGTTTGTTTTTTATTCTTTTTCTTTTTGCTCTTCTGATTGGGTGTTTTCTGATACCTTGTCTTCTAAATTGCTGATTCAATCCTCTGCTTTATCTAATCTGCTGTTGATTCTTTCTAGTGTAGTCTTCATTTCAGTTACTATATTCTTTATTTATGACTGGTTCTTTTTTATGGTTTCTATGTCCTTCTTTATGCTTACCATCTCTTTGTTCAAGTTCTCACTAAGTTTCTAAGTCACTCTTATAACCACTGTTTAGAACAACTCTGTCTCTGGTAGGTTGGTTGCCTCCATTTCATTAAGGTATTTTTCTGGAGTTTTCTTTTGTTTGTTTGACATGTTTCTGTGTTTCCTCATTTTGGCTGCCTCTCTGTGTTTGTTTCTATGTATTAGGTAGATTGCTTATGTCTCTCAGTCTTCGTTGGATGGTCTTATGTAGTAGGTGTCATGTGTGGTTCAGTGGTGCAGTCTTTCTGATCACCTGTGTTGTGTGTTCCTGGAGTGTCCCTTGTGTAGGATGTGTGTGTCCTCCTTTTGTAGTTGAGCCTTGTTTGCTTTTGGAATGTCAGTGGGTGGGTTTGACTCTCATGCTGATTGGCTGTGAGGATTGGCTATGTCCACAGTATATGAGCTGTTTTGTGTGGGCTGACCCCTCAAGGGGAGATTTGCCCCAGTGGGCTGTTGTGCTTGTTGATACCACTCTTTGGGTGTGCCACTTGTGGGGCTAATCATGTTGTGCTCTGTTTTGGTCTAAAGCCAGCTTCTGGATATGTTGTTTCTGGTGCCTCTTGGGAGGAACTCCTGTGCAGGCCAAGTTCAGCCTTGTCTGTGACTGGCCCAAGGCTACCTGGTGCTGCAGAGCTATATGTGGTTGGTTGCTGCCTGTGCTGGACCTAGATGCATGTGGGGGTGACCTCGCTGTAAAGTGTAGCCGGCTGCCACTAGTATCGGGCGTGGGACAGCTTAGCAGAAGGCCCAGGACACCTCTAGGCCAGTTGCCACCTGCTGGCTTCCTTTAAGTCTCAGCTGCTGAAAGAGCTTTCTTAGATGCACAGTGCGGGGCTGGTTGTCCCAGTGCTGACAATGCTCTCGCCAGTGCCACCCATGTTGGGTGGGGCAGGATCCCAGGGAGCCACCAGGATGGGGTGGTGGTGTTCAGAGTTAATGCACATTCAGTTTTTGTGCCAGTGCTGATCTTGTGGCCAATCCGCAAAGTGCCCGTAGAATACCGTGGTCAGCTGCCGCTCACCTCAGGTCTACAGATCCCCGAGAGCCACCCAAGAAAGGCTGTAGTGTGAACTGGTGCTGACCATCCACCACTGAAAGTTTCTCAGGCTGCTGTGGGGCGTCTGCTCCTGTACAAGCCTCCAGTAGCTTGTGTGCCAGGGCAGCTGCCCAGGAGCCAAGAGTGCCATGGGTGATGCTGCACTGGCTGGGCAGGGTGGAGTTCCAGGGATTCACGAAGGTGGAGCGCACACAGAGTTTATCAGACCATTGCGGCTCAGATTTGGCCCTGTGGAGGAGGGTTCAACATAGGAAAGATGGCGCTCATCTGTAGGCTACATGTGAGGCAGGCTCCACACAGGGATAATGGTGGCTGTTCCTCCTGCTCTGCCTTGAAGCCACACAACTCAATCTTTCCCTGTATGTCTCTGGCACCTTTCGAGTTGCCACTTCTCATCTGGAGTCCCAGGGTGAGTGCTTTCAAGTGAGTGTGTCTGTGTGTGGGCCCTTTAAGAGGATGTCTGAGTTTCCAGCTGCCTTCTGTCTCACCAGGATAAGTGGAATCTTCTCTGATCTTCACAGCCAGATGTTGTGGGGACCCCTCTTCCTGGAACTGCATCCTTGGGCTAAGGAACACAGTGTGGGGCTGGGATCCCTCGCTCTTCAGGAGTGACCTATGACATCGAGGTGTGCCTCCTGATGCTCAACCATTATTGTGGGTTTGGGGTCAGTCCATTTAGTGTCTCCACCCCTCCTACCAGTGTCAACATGGCCTCTTCTTTATATCTTTAGTTATAGGGGTTCTGTTCATCTAGTCTTCAGATGGTTTTCGAGATTGATTGTTCTATAATTTAATTGTAATTTTAATATGGTTATGGGAGTGGCAGGCACAGCATTTACCTATTCCGCCATCTTTTTTTCTCCATCCCTACCTCCTTTTTTATGAAGTCCAGACAAAAGACATTGATCTAACAGTGTGGGAGGTATTATATTAATCATGCACTACATAAAGGATAGCTGCTGAACTCATCTATATGAATAAGGAACTACTGGGCTATTAAAACAATTGTGGGAACTTGGCCAATCTGAGAAGAACAGACCATTAAATGGCTGCCTAATGCTAACAGACCTGAACTCTGACAGGCCACAATATACTCAACTTGTGCTATGTCCATTGGTCTTTTTTTTAAACTGCATTAACACTTGTATACCTTATATTTCCATCACCCGATATTAATTGACTCTTAGTCTTACAAAAAAACAATTGATTGATTTAACTAGAAGTGCTAACCATTACTATCTCTCATCTTTACCTGGACCACATATAGACATGTGAGATGGACAGTAATCTGACTCAGTTACCTGATAGCATGCATGAGTTCCCGGATGATGGTCAAACTGTGGATACTATTTGCCTACTAGGCCGATGTGTCTGCATGCTGATCAGAGTCTCCCAGCCAGATAATGTTTGCATTGCCACACCTTGTGAACTGGTAATTTGGACTTTATCTTCGTAGATGTCCGGATCATATGGTTTTCAAATGGGGTCATAGTTCACATGCATTCCTTGCCAATCCTTCCCAATCAGCTCACTTTTCCAATCTTGGGAAAACTTAGAGAAATATTTGGAAATTTGCCTCTGTCAATCTGTTAAGAGGTACTGTATTTAAGGATCAGAGAGTGGGCTCTGGAATGAGACTGCCTGGCCCTAAAACCCCATTTTTACCACTTTTTAATTTGGAGGTTTGGGGAATTTCTTCATACTTTAATTTTGTTTTCTATAAAATGTTGAATAACTGTAAAACCTACTTCATAGTGTGGTTGTAAGAATTAAATGGATTCATCATTTAAGCCTCACAGAACAGGGCCTAGTCATAAAAAAGTGCTCATCAAATGTTTATTGTTATTATTATTAACAGGAAACTCATGCTTCTGTGTTTCTCACAAATGGACCTACATAACTTGCAATGATGATATGATCCCTTATATCATTTCGTCTTTATGGAACTCTGCTACTACCTCAGTTTTTATGGTTGAAAGCTCAGTTTATACCCAGAGTTACTCAGTACCTGTTACAAATGTGAATATTCATCCCTTTCAGCAGCATTTTCTTAGTAACTGTGGACTATTTATTAGCTATGCCTTTCAGGGAAGACAGGGGTCCTCAAACTATGGCCCAAGATCTAAAATCTGGTCTATTGCCTCTTTTTGTATCACTTGTGAGCTAAGAATGGTTTTTACATTTTTAAATCATTGGGGAAAAAAATCAAAAGAAGAATAATATTTTGTGACACATGAAAACTATATGAAGTTGAAATTTCAGCACCTGTAAATAAAGTTGTAATGGAGCACAGCTATGCCAATTCATTTGCTTATTATCTATGGCTGCTTTCATACCACATTTGTGTAGCAGCGTAGTTGTGACAGAGACCATATGGTTCACAAAGCCTAAAATATTTACTATCTGATCCTTTACAGAAAAAGGTTGCCAATCTCTGAAGTAGGATATTGAGGAAGTGGTTATTATCTTTAATCATTCCATCAATTAATTTGTTATTCAAGCATTTTATGTGCCAGCCATAGTATATATCCAAAGTATTCATTCCCAACCCCCAAGAAACCTCGTATAGTAAGAGGAATGGACTAGTGAACCCACAGAGTCAGTTGGATATGATTATTGCTATTATACAGAGATACACAAAATGCTTAGGAAAAGAGAGAAAGGACACCTGACTCCATGTGTAGAAATCATGGGAGGCTTCCAAGAGGAGGTCATACCCAAGTTTAGTCAGCATAATACCTCACTTGTGCACAAAATAAAAGGGTCCTGTGTAGCAAGGGAAACCGTTTAAAAATAAATATTAAATAAAAAAATGAAGTTTACACCCTTCTCTCAACCCTACTTTTTACTGCCATTCCCTGTTGTATTCCCTTTCACATCTTTTCAAAGACAGCATGCTATCTCTACTGTCCATTTTAGTCAAGGACACTCAGTACCCTGTCACTAACCTGCTCATCTGCAGAGTCAGACTTCTAGATATTCTGAAGGCTGCTTGGATGGGGTAACAGCATCAAAGGTTTTGATGCTGGTCCTAGAGATGAGGGCAAATGAATTCTCTGATGCTTCTGGAGGGATATCCAGCCTAATGAACTCCTGGGGCCCCAAACACTCTCAGACCTTTCTTCTTGCCCTTGTCCAAGTAGAACCTCATAACTTTTTTGTGGGATACCAGAGCCTCCTTGTTGGATAAGAAATATTCCTTCCTTAAGGAGACCTGGATTTGCGAAGGCTCTTGAAAGCCTCAGAGTTTTAAGCTAAACATAGGTTTTAACTAAACAGCTCTAAAAACTTTTTGAGTGGGCAGATCCGTCACTGCTGCTGCACTAGACTCCTCATAAGCTTTCTCTTCTCCTGATGCCTCACCCTGATTATCACCCATCAGCCTTTATCCTGCTCTTTTTGTTTGTAAACCTGATTTCCTGACTGTAAACCCAACTTCCAACTATCTCCATCTGTTGTTAGCATTTGCCTAAAATCTCTGATAACTTGGGCCTTGGGAACTCTCTGGTCCTGCCACACTCCTGTGTGAACAGAGCTTAACCACTGCTGAATTTCTGTAGTATTCTGTGAATTCTCATCTTCTTCCTGAAACTGTCCGCTATCTGCAAAGGAGCCAAGATAAAGGTGATTGTGATTTTGTGTTCAAGGTGACAGGTTGGGTACAAGTGTAAATAACATTCAGGCAGTTGAAGAAATGATACCAAATCTTGGTTTAAAGAATAGGATAGTGTGGGGGGGTTGTTACCTGGTGAGGGTGAAAAAAGTGTAACTATTGTATTGTTCTGTACACCTGAAACTAACAATAAAAAAAATAAATTAAAAAAAACAAAAAGAATTTATCAAACCTATGGGAGAAATGAAAAAAAAAAAAAATAGGAAAATCCTCAGGGCCGGCCGAGTGGCGCGATGGTTAAGAACTGGCTTGGGATACCAGAGGGCCACGGTTCNTATATATATATATATATATATATATATATATATATATATATATATATATATATATATATATATATATATATATATATCCAGTTGCAGTGAACGTTATTTGGAAAAATGAAATACTTTATTAGAGTTGTAGGAGGTTCTATGTAGAGAGGTCATTCCGAAGGTCCTTTCTGATTAGTTGATGCTTGAGTAGACACAGAATGAAGTTTTGAATTTGGGATTCTTTCCAGTTTTCCTCAATGGAAAAGTGGGCCAGAAAAATAATATGTCCACCAGAGTAGGGAGACAAACAAAGCTTATCTGCTTTTGCCTAGCTTCTGAGCTAGGCCTGTACCTCATGAGCAGTTAGGGTCTGAATTTATACTACTCTGTGGGCCAAGGAAACAAATAAGAGTAAGAATAATACACAAAAATAAAGCAAAAAAGAAATAAAAGCTGATAATGGTTGGAAAAGAAGCAAAATTTTCATTACTCACAGATGATATGATTGTATGCATAGCAATTCCAGTGGATCCTGCAGGCTGACAATGTAAAGTAAGCCCTGGGTACCTGATCACATTCAGAGAAAATGGCCCTGCTGTGAACCAGCAGTGCATAATTAGAAAATATATAGTATTTCATCAATTCTAAGATGCACATTTTTCTCTCACAATTCATTATCTCTGAAACTGATATAAATCCTACAATCAGCGCCCTCTTAGGATTGCTGTGGGTCTAATGGAAGTTGGTTCTTCCAGGCAGGATTTGCATTTGCACCGTTCACTGTGAGCACCACTAGCCTGAGACCACCTTACATTCAGTTCTTTGTCTAGGGGTTTTTGAACCACACCGGTAGTATGAATTTATACTTCAGACCTGCATGAGTACTGCCTTATGGTTCTAATTCCCAGGGGAGGTCGTTTTTGCCTTTTCTGTTGCCAAAGTTGAGACACACAAGTTCTCCTGTTGTCACTTTCCATGTGGCATGTGCTCATTATACTGAGGCTGTAGCCCTTTGGGTCTCAGCTGTATGTGAAGTGTCCAATTAAACGCCTTTCTTGATGCTACATAAGATAACAGAATAACTATACTTCTGACAATTAAAAGCATCTTAAATTTGAGAAACAGGAAAATTTTGAAAGATGTTGTTATTAGCAACAAAACTATAATGAGATATGAGATGTAACCTGGGTAGGAGGGAAAGGACATTATGGGAGTCAAGTTCAATATTCAGAATTTAGATAAATATCATCATTTTAGTTCACTAAAAGTTTAAAGGAATTGAGATGATTATTATTATTTTTTTTTTACAAAAACTCAGATTATTTTTTTAATGTAGTACAGAGAGGTTTTTTTTTTTCCTAAGAGAAAATGGTCATCAACTTTTTATTGTAAGAATATGCAAATGGGCCTACCCAGCTACAGTCAAAGATTCATTTTATGTGTGGAGTCATTTCTTCAGAAGGTAATAGTTACTGGGATGTATCTTTGAAAGGATACCCTCCCCTGGAAAAGTTAGTTTTGCCTGGAGATTAAATGTCAATTTAGGACTACAAGCTGATGGCCTAAGGTTCTCTTATCAGCTTGGCCATTTCTTGAAAGTTCATTCATTCAACAAATTGAGCCAGCATCTATTTACCACATGCCAAGCATTGTAGTAGGCTCTGGGTTTTCAGTAGTGAATTAGAAATAGAGAATATCTGCTCTCGTGTGATCCGCAGTCAAAATAGTAAGATAGAAAAAAGTGGAAGGAAGGAAGGGAGAAAAGTAAAAAGGAAGAAAGAAATTATCAAAGAAATGGATTAAATTGTCGATTTTAAAAATGTGCTAAAGAAAGAATCAAAGAGTGTGCTGATGAAGATGAGAAGGGCAAATTTACTTTAAAAATGGCGATCAAGGAAGGCATCTCTCAGGGGGTTTCATCTAGGCTGAGACTTGAGGGATGAGAAATGGCCTTGAGGGTGGGGGTAAGGATAGAAGAGACTTCCAGATTTCTTGAGGTGGCAAAGACTTTAGTATGTTCTAGGCCAGCGGTTCTCAACCTTCCTAATGCCGCGACCCCTTAATATAGTTCCTCATGTTGTGNGTAGACAACACCTGATCCATTCTAGGTGCTTAAAAGTGGGATGAATAAATGAAAGCCTGAATCGTAGAATTTTGTAGGTAAAAAAGAGCCTAGAAATTACCTGGCCCAAAACTCATAATTTTATAGCTGTAGAAACCAAGGCCCAGGAATTTGAAACAGTGTGTCCACAATAGAATTGTTTGCTAGTTGACAGAGCTGAATTCCTGGGCTAGGAATCTTTCCTTTCAGTCTGGTATTTTTTCACTCCACTAGTGGTTTAAAACTCTGCCTAAAATTGTAGCACACACCAGCATTTTCACCTGGTCTTTTCCTTCCCTAAAGTGCTATCCTGTGTATTTGCTTATTGTTATATCAGGCAGGTCAGCCATGAAGCACAGTTCTTCAGGCCAGAGGTGTGAAAGAAGCACACGGGAGGAGATCGTGGCTCCGGGAGTCATCTCTGTCACCTGCAATAAGCCCAGTCACAATGAGTGGCAGGCACTAGCCTGGGCAAATGCCAGAAGGATTTATCCTCTAGGCAAAAGGTCCAAATTCCTGCACAAGAAGACTGGAAACATTTGAATCATAGTGTTCTTGAGCTAGAATGGACCTTGTGCATCATTTAAGTCAGTAGTTTACTGACTTTTATATTTAGAGACCCACCCTGTGTAAATAACAGCTGACATGGAAGCTCACCAGGTCAAATGGCTAAAATGGAGGCTTTCTTGGTTGAAAGTGGTGGAAGGGAGCCCAGGCTATCGGCTGATCGTGTGCTCTCCTACCACCAGGCAGAAGTGCCAACGTCACTCCTCATATAGCCCACCACATATATTCCTGGGCACAGCCTGCGCCCAGGGCCATTCTCATTGCTTGCCTACATAACTGTAACTTCCTCACTTTTCTCTGTGTTTCCACTCTTGCCAACCTGTGTCCAATTCTCCACATACTGCCCCCGTGAGCTTTCACGAACGTAAATCCGGTCACATCTCTCCCATTGGTTTTCCGTAGTGCAGAATAAATACAAATTTCTTACACTGGCCCACATGCTTTGGCCCTCTTCTGTCCCGACAGTTTCATTGCTTCATACTCAGTCAGCCCACCCAGCTGGCCTTCTTTCTGTCCCATGAACACTCCTTTCTCCTTCCTGTCTTCGGGCCATGCAGAACCTGTCCCATCTCTCTGTAATGACTTCTTATCATTCACGTCTCCCTCAAAAAGACCTTTTGTCCCCAACCCGCCCCAAAGTCACATACAATATTTACTTACTAAGCATTAGTATTCTAAAATTATCTTGTTAGTTTATTGGTTTACATGTTTATTACAACTTCTCAAATGGGCAG